>NW_026555951.1:0-45470 GCF_029017545.1 Prosopis cineraria | reverse complement strand
TATATTTGTGTATGGCAAATTGTGCTCTCCACATGTTAGAACTTGATCTATTCACTTAAACACAAGCATATATTTTGAATCTCAGATAACATCTCGGGGTTGTCATTTCATCAACCAAGTTGTTTGAGAGCAACCATGGAATGGAATTGGGCAGCTTTTAATGCATGTTAAGTTTCTAATTTAAGTTCTTTTGTCATTGTTTTAGGGTTTTTCTGCTTGCCCTTAGGAAGATAAAGTATCCTTTCATTTGCTTTTGCTTCGTTAGTGATAAATTTGTGCTTTTTATTAAGTTGTGAATAAATATTGCAGTGGTTGCAAAAACCCTTTTGTTTCGGAAATGTTCACAGTTGTTATGATGTTGAAATGAATTATTGATGCTGAAAATCAATGACCTTATGGTTTAGTGGCATGTCATTTGCCCTTGCAGGTGACAGATCGTATGTTCGATTCTACCTGCCAACACTTGTAATTAACAAAAAAAAGGAGAAAAAGTTATTGATGCTGAAAATCAAAGTTTATGTTTTTCTGTTGACTACTAGTGATCATTCTAGAAAAATCGTTTACCCAGTTGCTTCCTGTTGTGTAATTTCTTAAGAATCATTCATATTGTTATGGCCATTGTATAATATGAAAATTACTTCATTATGATCATTATCTGGGTATTGTGATTAACTCAGGTGACATGATGGTAGTTTTAAAGGTGGAACTTTAGGGGCTACATTGATATTCTAATGCCAATAATAAGCCGCGCCATTAACATGGAGACTGTTGGACAATTTATCTGCATGACTTGAAAATGAAAACCCTCCAACTGTTGATCGTTCGGTGAAACAGTGAATGCATCAGGTAATGCATTGATTGGCCTATGGATGAGATGGATATTAACGGGGCTTAAAAAATGGGTGAGAGCATTCATTGAACAATACTAAAAAGAAGCTTTGCCGGAAAAGCTGAGAATCCTGTTTCACTTGTTGATGTATCGTACAAAAATATTTCATATTTTATTATCATAGCTCTAGGTAAGCTCACATAGTTTGAACTTCGAATGAATCTCCTGATTGCAAGAATAGACTGGATGGATATGACAATATGATTAATAAATTGCAACTTCCTCTCGTTCTCACTGATTTCAACAATAGACTGGATGATATGGTTAACAATTTGCAGCCACCCCCCCCCCCTTTTTCGGAAAAAGTTTCGCAAGTTATCACGTGTTTGGCACGGAGAAGTGAGAAAAGTTATTTGCATTAACCTGCTCTGAAAGTACACTACACGTTGGTATATACGCACACTAATCCTCTAACTAATTACTGTTATTTACTTAACAATAAATAAAACAGATTAACTTAACTAAATCATTACAATTCTAAAGCTGGTGCATGAATATCATAGGGACCCAGCTTGAGCAAGATAGAAGAAAAGAGAGCAGGAGCAAGGGGATTAGTGTAGATATCTGCAAGCTAGTCTTGACAGCGAATAGGTAAGAGATGGATGATGCCAACTTGAACTTTGTCACTAACAAGATGGCAATCAATTTCAATGTGCTTAGTTCTTTCATGGAAAGTCGGATTTGATCCAATCTAAAAAGCTGATTGACTATCACAGTACAAAAGAGCAGGCTTTGGATGAGGAATATCTTGAAGCAAGTAAAGGAGCCATTGTATTTCACAAGTAGTGGAGGCTAAAGCACGATATTCAGCCTTAGAAGAAGAATGAGAGACAGTTGCCTGCTTCTTAGAATGCCAAGAAATCAAAGAGTGATCCAAATAAATAGCAAATCAGTTATAGATCGTTTGGAGTCAACACAGCTAGCCTTGTCAGAGTCACTTAAGGCTTTGAGCTAAAAATCAAAGAAAGAAGGAAAGAAGAGACCTTTCCTAGGTGATCCTTTGATATATTTAAGCACTCTATGAGCAGCTTGAAGATGCTATGTAGTAGTATATGAAGTAAATTGGCTAAGCTGCTGGACTACAAAAGAGAGATCAGGTCGAGTGGTGGTCAAGTAGAGAAGTCAACCAACAAGACATTTATAACAATCAGGATCAGTAAGAGGAGTCCCAGAGTCATGACTGAGGTTAAGAGAGGTCTATTGGAGTTTTATGAGGCTTACAACCCAAAAAACCTGCTTCAGAAAGAAGATCAAGGGCAAATTTATGTCGGCAGAGGGAAATACTAGTCTTGTTTCGAGCAACCTCAAGGCTCAAAAAATATTTTAGTTCACACCAAACCTTTAATCTTGAAAGCATCATCAAGAAGAGACTTAATGCGAGCAATTTCAAAAGCATCATCACCAGCAAGAATAACATCATCAACATAAACCAAATAGCAGTGAAAGCAGTAGCAATTTTGCGTACAAAAAGAGAATAATCAGACTTAGATTGAGTGTACCCATAGGAAATCAAAATCCTGAGAAAGCTTAGAATACCATTGTCTGCTAGCTTGCTTAAGCCCATAGAGACTTTTGCAACTTACAAACCACAGAAGGATCGGGAGAAGAAAACTAGAATGCAGAACCATGTATACTTCCTCATTAAGATCTCCATGGAGAAAAACATTGTTGACATCTAATTGATGAAGATGCCAACCCTTAGCAGCAGCTAAAGCGAGCAAGAGACGAACAATGGTCATTTTTTAGCAACTGGAGAGAAGGTGTCAAGATAATAAATACCTTTAGTTTGTGTATAACCCTTGCAACTAATCGGGCCTTAGCACGTTCAATAGAACCATCAAAATGATACTTGTAATAGACCCATTTACAACCAATAGGTTGTTTACTAAGAGGAAGAGGGGTAAGAATCCAAGTCTTATTGGCTTCTAACGCTCATATTTCAACATCCATAGCCTTAAGCCAAACATCTTGTTTGGAAGCTTGGTTACAAGTACATGGCTCAACATTAGAAGAAATAGAGAAAAGAAAGTATTTTTGGGAAGAAGACAAAGAATGATAAGATAAAACAGAGGAAAAAGGATGACAAGTAGACTAACTGGTGGATGGAGAGGTAGCCGAGGTGTTGAAGCAATGATATTCTCACAAGTAGCTCGAAGGCTTTCTTGTTCATTTTGAATGCCGCAGAGATAGAGAAGAAGAATGATGTTGTGTATCAAAAACTGGAGAAGGAGAAAAGGGAGAAGAAAGAGAAGGAATAGAAGGAAGAGGAGGAGAATATGAAGAAGGGCAGGGAGACGATAAGGGGAGAGAAGGATCATTAAGAAACGAAGGTGAAGGTGTAGAAAGAGAAAGAGAAGAGAAATCAGTAGGCGAGGAAGGAGAGGAAAAAAGAAAAACAAGTTCATGGAAAAGGACATGATGAGATATGCAAAATGTGTCTAGTTTGTTAGTAAAGTAAAATTTATCTTTTAGTGGCAAGAGGATAACCAAGAAGGCAGCACTTGTGGTCCATGTGGTCAAATTTGGTACGGTTAGTAGAGAAGGTAGAAGCATAGCAGAAAGAACTAAAGACTTTGAAATCTTGAAAATCAGGTAAAGGATTGTACAAAAGCTGAAAAGGTGTGTTGTTGTGCATGACAGGAGATGGAAGACGATTGATGAGAAAAGTAGCATGAGAGAGGGCATATGACCAGCATGACTTGGGAAGGTTAGCTTGAAATAGTAAGGCTTGAGCAGCATTAAGTAGATGTTGGTGTTTACGTTTAACAAGGCCATTTTATTGAGGGGTTTCGACACATGAGGTTTAGTGAATGATGCATTTGGAAGCAAAAAATGAGTTCATGGAAAATTCTGGACCATTGTCAGTATGTAACATCTAAAGTTTCGTATTAAATTGTATTTCAATACGGGAGACGAAAGCAAGTAAATGTTGGCGAGTTTGAGATTTAGCAGGCATCAAATAAGTCCAAGTATAATGATTAAAATCATCAACTAAGGTAAGAAAATATGTATGGCCATGAACAGAAGGAATATGAAAGGGACCCTAAATGTTAGCATGAACTAACTGAAAAATTTTATTCGATTTAGTAGTGCTTATAGGAACAGAGAGCTTTCATTGCTTGGCAAAATGACATGTATCACAAGGAGGAGTGTTACAATCAATGAAAGGAAATTGATGATCAAGTGTAAATAAAGTGGAATGTAAAAGATGACCTAAATGAAAATGCCGAAGATTACATGAAGGTGAAGTCAAAGAAGCAGAAACAGAAGCAGCAAAAACGAGAACAGAGACCTTTTGTTGTAGTAAGTAAAGACTATTAGCCACCTCAGCTATACCAATCATCCTCCAAGGAGTCATCACCTTAAAAAAACTGAAAGAATGGGAAAAAAAAAAAAAAAGGCAACAATCAAGATGAAGAGTTATTTTGGTAACAGAAATGAGATTACACTAAACTCAGGAATGAAGAAGACATCATGAAGGATAATGTCGTCAAAAATACAAATGGTGCCAGAAATAGAAGTGGTGACATAAGTACCGTTAGGAAGATTAATCAAAATAGGAGGAACAGAGTGATAAGAGTAGAAGAGATCTAGAGTAGAAAAAATATGGTCCGTGGCACCAGTGTCAACAATCCAAAAATAAAATGGACTTGTATTGGAAGAAGGAGAGGTAATAAGAGGAGCAGTACAAACTTGATTTAATGAATGAGTAGAGGAAGAAGGAGGAGCCGATTGTACCAAGTTGATTAGTTTTTTATATTGTTCAGGTGTAAAGCTATAATTTGCTGAGTAATGGGAGATGGAGTAAGTAAAATGCCCTGTGCATGAGATACATGAATCTCAGGTACAACAACTACATTAAGAACAGCTGGAGAATTTCAAAATTTAAAGCTTTGTGGATAGCCGTGCTTTTTTTAACAAGTTTCAATGGTATGTTGCGGCTTTCCACAATAAATGCAAACTTTATTTTGGGACTGAGACTTGGAAAAAGACTGAAGAGGTCAAGAAGGTCTTTTCGCTGCCAGGAGAGCCTTGTGTTCAAGACTAAAGGTCTGCTCACATTCTTGCTGAGTAAGGAGGTCAAACACTTTGTTAATCGGTGGAAAAGGATCGAGAAGCATGATTTGGGATTTTGTAGTAGCAAAATGATCATTGAGGCCCTTTAGAAAGCGAATCACATATTCTTGATCCTGATAGGTGCGAGCACACGTACTAGCACCACAAGAACATGCAGGAACACAAACGCAAGATTTGACAGGTCGAAGATTAACAAATTAATCCCATAGCACCTTCAGTTTGGTAAAATACTCACTGGCCGATAGATCAGCCTGTTTGAGCGCGTAAATTTCCTCATGAAGTTCAATAATTCGAAACACATCTCATTGAGAAAACTGATAACGAAGATCATTCTAGATATCACAAGTACAATCAATGCGCATGATCCTTTGAGCAATGGTCGGAGACATAGACCGAGTCAACCAAGCCTGAACCATCGTATTACATTGTTCCCAGGCTGAATGAACTGGATCTGTAGGAGAAGGACAAGGAAGAGTGCCATCGACGAACTTGAGCTTGTTCTCACAGAGAAGGGCCATCCGCATGACGTGTGACCAGGAGTGGTAATTGGAACCAGTGAGAGGAGGAATAATGAGCACAAGTGCCAGATTTTCATTGGGATGCAAGTAGTAATGACTGGCCGGATTGGAGAAGGGTGGAGTGACCAAAGAAGAATCATTGGAAGGGCTCATGAAAGAGAAGGCCGCAAAAACGAGATGAGAGAGCAAGAAAGAGAAAGGAAGCAGAGAAAGTAATTTGCATTAACTTGCTCTGAAAGTACACTGTACGTTGGTGTATATACACGCTACTCCTCTAACTAATTACTTTTATTTACTTAACAATAAATAAAATAGATTAATTGAACCAAATCATTACAATTCTAAAGCAAACCATGTTACTTCCCCTATTACAAATTATTGGACTTGATTAATTTTGCAATGCGTTCTCAGAGATTGAATGCGAGAATCACAGTTCGCACTCTAATGTTAAGTACTGTGGTAAATCAAGCTCGTCAAGTATTTTCCCTGGTTGAACTTACTTAATGAGTAATCTGAATTGAGTCACTGTTGTACTGGGGGATACGGGAAGCAGATTTTTTATTCCTAAGATTAAGTTACTCTGAGGTTTTCCATTTTGGATATTATGATCTTTTCCTCTTCAAGGAAAATCTAATACACAGTGATTGAGGTACACGTTAGTTTGCTAAATAAATGCATATTAGTTTCTGGGTCACCCAAATGGATGTGGATAGATAGAATGAAATGTAATGTTGATCATCATGAATCTGTATGGTATGAGAAATGTCGGAAAACTTCTATTAGTCTGGATTCAGCAAATAGCTAACGTGATCTATTCTCACTCACTATGTAGTCAGGCTTTCCAATTTCTATGGAGAGTTTCAGGGTTCTTAGTCTAGTAGCAAAATCTAGTGCATGAAACTATTTGGTAGGAACGAAGGAAAATTTATCAAAGTATCTGATATAATTTATTATGAGACTTCTTATTTATGAACTATGACCTGTTTTTATTTTATGCTTGCTATAAAGCCTGTAAGAGGATTGTGTAGCCGTTAAGGACGGCCTTACTCTGCAAGGAAGAGAATTTTGAACGAACCACTAATCTTCTGGTCATTGTGCATCAATCTTATTAGGTTTAAGCAAAGTTATCAGAGGTATTGTTGGTAAGTCTACTTAATAATAATAATAAAGTATCAAAATCTTAGGTTTCTTGGGCCTGTACGATTGTACGTAGAAGTTTGTGATCCAACCTTAATAATAAAGTCTTGTCATGTAAAATTGGAATATGAGGTGTATTAAGTTCTTTAGATTTCTCTGTTTCGTTGATCTGGTGCACAACTCAAGAAGCTAAACCTGTATATAGTCTCTCTCATCTTTAAAATATGATATTCTTGTCTGCCTTGGTTTTATTATTGAAACTCCGTCTTTTTTTTTTTTTTAACCTTTTCATGAACCAAGGCCCCAATGAGATATATTTTGACGGTAAAAAATCCAATTCCAAATTTCCATATCATCAATATTTTCTTATAAAAAAAAATTCCAAACACAGTGAAGATATTCTATAAATAATTGTTGTCACGTTGCGCAATTTTGGCTGAACGTCAAAAACGAATTGTAGGCTTGCAACAAAACGACAGGGATCAATCAGTGTTCTTGAGCAACCCAATGTCTACAGGGTTTTATAACACCTTCAGTCTGTCAATTCCTTTTCTTAAATCAATCATGTATTATCTCATTTTTTGCATTAAAAAAGAAAATCAAATCTCTTTCATCTGGCTCAATGATAAGGCTATAAAATTTATTTCATTAATAGTTGATAAAATTCCTCGAAATAATAATTGTAGTAGTTGTTGGCCATTTTCACTTTGAAAATGAAAAATTAAATGAGAAAATATATATAGATAACTTCACAATGGTGATATACAATTCTTTTTCCTTTTTCTTTCTTCTTCACAAATTAAATTTTCACTTGCTAGTTTTTTTGCAAAGGTGAAAAAAATTTAAAAAAATTGCTGTTATAGTCGTTCATGAATCATGTGTATATCGGGGACAACGGACATGCCCCCACCCCCACCAAAAAAAAAAAAAAGGTGTTATACACTTACAGTAGAAAAAGAAAAACTGAAAAAGAATCCATACGAATATGATGCTATCGGAACAGGAAAGATAAGTTTACAAGTTTGTCTTTTTGCAAATCTGACAAATACATGCTTATTTATAAATTTTATTCTTATCATATATATATATATAAGTAAAATACTTCAACATTAATTTCCATTATTTAATATAATAAAAGAGTAAAGATCAATACGCAAATCACATGACTGCCTTATAAAAAGGATAGAACTTGATAATCTATCCCCTATAAATAGAACAAATGATTATATACTTTAAATTTAAACATTCAATCAATTCAACAGTAGGATTGAGTCTATTATAATTGATTAGTTTCTCACAATATAATAAATTAAGGTTCATATCCTTTTTAAGAGAAGTGTTCATATTTAATAGTTGACTCTACATCAAATAAGATTGCTTTTAAGAGAATAACATTTATATACAATAAAAAAAATTCAATCAATTAATTAATAATTTAAAAAGAGAGCATCCAAAGTTGGAATGAATTGTTATTGAAAATTAAATAAAAATTGGGTAACTTGGGTTTCCCACCAGAACTCGCCAAATAAAAAGGGGATGCACATGTCATAGAGCAGGCATAGATATAAAATCTGTTTGAAGCTATACTAATTTTAGGTGGGAATGGTGGGTGTGACTTGGATTTTACGTAAATGAACAAGAATTATTATAATTATAAATAAATTAGATAATAAAATATAAAAGGGAACAAAATCATTGATATACGTGCAGCAGACATGGTGGATTCTTGTACAATTTGGTAATGACTAATGTTTTCATAATCAAATCCAACATTGAGCCAAAAAATCATCGATTCAAAGTTTACATGATCCATCTAGTTGGATCAACTATTAAACCGGTGGGACAATGAATAAAGTTACTGCTGCAATTTTTGCAATCAAAACAAGTTTGGAGGTTTGTAAAATGTTAGGATTCTCAAAAATTCAACTTTTTCCGATTCTCTGGAAGCTATTAATGCATTGATGCGGGACGCAGGGCCTGGTAATGCTAGTAGGGACATGCTGAATTAGACAAGGGGGATTTTTTTTTTTTTTAGATTGGGATATTGAGATATCACATGCTCATAGAGAAAGCTTGAAAGTGGCAAATGTGCTTCTGAGAAGTGCCCATGGTGTGGGCGAAACTACTGTCATTCTTCATGAAATGACTCCTGTGTGTAAGGGTATGGTGTAATGTTTTGTCCATGGAGGTTGTAGTTCCTATTTTGTTATGTCTTAGGTGGGTAGAGTTTCTTAGTAGTCTTAATTGAAGTCCTTTCAAGCTTGAGGCTTGGGTGACATAATAATTAAATTAAAAATTTATACATGTATAATTTACCAAAAAAAATTATATATGTATATAATAATAAAAATTTAAGAAAAAATAAAATTACTACATAATTTGAAATATATGAAATTTAGGTTGTCCAGTTCAACTACTCAAGTTCACAATTTTTAAGTAATTTGTAGTCTAATTTCCTATCAAAAGTGGTCCAACCCGATTCAATAATTAAAACAATTAAATTGTTTAGATCGAGCCATTGAAGTAATTGGCCATGGGTTTGACTGGTTCGATTTGATCTTGAAATTCATTGGTAATGACATTGAGATTTGATGAAGATGTGGGTGTGACCACCATTCACCTTCACATCATTAGTGTTACTTGCAAAAATAAGCAAGCATTATGCTTGTGTTCTAATTTTCATATCTTAATTGCCTTAACACACTCCACAAATCCCCTTCTACATTGCCTAATTCACCAAACTTATATGCCTAATTTCGTTTTTTTCAATCTATTTGCTCCACAATAACTCTTTGTTTCTCCGAATTTATTTTATGGTTTATTACTTCATAATTATGTGGAATTTTTGCCTAATACACTTATGCTAATATGGTCAATTAGGTATGTTAAGATTTCAATTTTTTCTAACATATCTTTCTTTAAATGCATGGGAAAATGAATTATATAAATAAAGGGAGGTAAGTAATTTTTTTTTCATGGATAAAATTTAGATGAGTTATAAGTCTTAGGGTTCATGATGACCAGGGCATATCTCTCAAAAAGTGTTTAAAAAATTATTTACAAATCATTTGACAACAAAATTCTCACGTTGAGAGTGAAATTTGATCACATGACCCTGTTGATTATGAGTCTAATTCTTATTAATTGAACTAACTTTGTAATTTTAATTGCCTTTAGAAAATCAAAAAATGCCTTGGATACTGAAATTTTAAGATCTGGAGCTTTCCAAAAAAACACGTTGTGTGTGTGGTTAGGGTTCTGTATTTGTATTAAGTCTTATAGAAAACAATGATACATATTATTATTTTAATAATTTAATTTTTTTAAAAAAAATAGAAATCAGATTGCAATATATTTATTGATTTCAAAATATATTAGTGATTATTTAATAATTTAAATAATTTAATTTTTATTAAAATTTTACTTAATTAAATTGAATGATAATTCAACTTTTTTTTGGGTAAACAAATACAATACAACTTTTAATCTGTGAACATTCTCTTCTCAATAATTAATTTAGTCCTTAAATTTCAACTTAGCACAACTTAATTCTTGTACTCTATTCAATCAAAAAATTAGAGATTATGTATATCAAGTCAAAACATTATAAAAAGTGAATTGTTACGAGTTAAGAAACTTGAATTGAGTTATTTTGGTTCAAAGTTTAAAGAATAAATCAACAATTATGGAAAAGTTAAGAAACTAAAAATTATAATTTTTAATAAATTTATGAAAAAAAGAAGAAGCTTACGTGAATATTTGTTGGAGAACAAATAGGTAGATTCTTTTTGTATCATAATTTACTCATTCATCCTTCATCCATTTATGTCAATGAAGAAAGCAATGATTATAAGGATCTATCTAAAGCCTAAACTACTTGACATGAGCATGCTGAATTAGGGTTTATTATTGTTAGTAAGGTTACAGAATTTATAGGGACGAAACCTATCCCCTTTTCTCTATTTAGAACGTCCTTTATTTCGGTGCCCTCATATTTAGTGGATTATTAATTTATTATGGGGGGGGGGGGGACATTATTATTAATTTAATATGATATTAGAGTATAAATTCTTGCAAAGCATGGAGTTCGAGTCTTTTAGAAGATGAGTAATGTAGCTTTATAAAAAATTTATATTATATATAGAAATATAAATATCTAAAGTTATTAAAACAAATAAGGAAAAGTGACAGTAAAATCCTCGAATTATATAAGTGATAATCTGATAATTTAAAATATCATAATTTCACTAAAATATCTAAAGACTTATGTGTTAATAAATTTTAAATTAAAAAAATTATTTTATCATTATTGACAAGTTGTGGTTTATTGTTTAATTTTTATAATTTTTTAAATAAAAGTTGTTATTTCTTAAACAAAAATTATAATTGAAATTTATTATTTTAAAAACTTATTTTCCAATAGCAGAAATTATATTTGACAAGTTGTAATTTCTTGCTCAACTCTTATGATTCATAGAATAAAAATTGTGATTAAAACTTATTTTTCAATAATAAAATTGCATACTTGACAAATTATTATTTCTTATTTAATTCTTGTGATTTATAGATAAAAAATGATTATTCGTTAAGCAAAAATAATGATTGAGATTCGTTATTTTTAATAAGAATAAAATAATTTTTTATTTTAAAATTTATTGATATATAAGTTCTCAAAAATTTTAATAAAATTATGATATTTTAAGATATTAAATTATTTTTTATATAATTTAAGAGATTTTATTGCCACTTTTTCAGGCAATAACCTTACTTTTAGACTGAGAAAAATGCCTAATGATAGAAACATAGAAAAGCTTGTTGAATGGAGCACCAAAGTATTCTTTAAAAACAAAAAAAACAAAGAAAGAAAGACCTTTGTGGACTGACATGATCCTCATATCTTGAATTGAAAGTATGTCTCGCATTTCTTAGCTTCCAGGAAAGCATAATATAATATTATATCATAAAATGAACCAATCCCACTTCTTATCTATTACCTAACATTCATAATGCAACCTTGTAGTCCACCATTTTTGGTGCCAAGCTGTTCATTTCTTTTTCCTGCTTTATTCTTCAAAAAATAAATAAATAATTGAAAGTGAATATTTGATTCCAACTTTTCATTTTCCAAGTTCAATGTTGCGTCTCTGAACTGAATGCAGTCTTCACACCGCTTACTATTCTATAAAAGGATCTTCATACCAAGCAAAGTCCATAACCTATCAACACCTTAGCCTCCATCTTCTATTCATATCTTACTACTGATAAGCCATTCCTTCTAACCAACTAATAATGTCTCTTCTCTTAGATCTTGTCAACCTCAACCTCTCTGATACGACTGAGAAAGTCATCGCGGAGTACATATGGTAAGTTTTCTTCCCCCTTTCCTATCTTTCATGATCTCTCTCAAAAAAAACAAAACAGGGCTCTTCTCTGGTTTTTTTTTTTTTTGCTTTCGATTCTGTTATGGGGTTTATTCGTCAAGGCAGAGCTTTGACCAAATACTGAGCATTCTTGTTTTGACTTTGATTTCTTCTTCCTTCTGTTACTCCAATGGGTTCTTTTAGTCCATCATGCTCACGAAAGAGTAGTAGACTATGTATGATTGTTAGAATCATGCTGTTGGGTTGATTTATTTACTGAAAAGATAGATAAAAATTGATCCTTTTCACATATGAACAAACAGGATCGGTGGATCTGGCATGGACCTCAGAAGCAAAGCCAGGGTAAAAGCTTTAGTTTTCTTCTATGGATGTTTGATTAATTCACTGTGAACCACTAGCAAAAGCCACACGAACTTACTTGCCTCTTTTTAAAATCTAAACAATGCAGACTATTTCTGGACCAGTGAGTGACCCTGCAAAACTTCCCAAGTGGAACTATGATGGGTCAAGCACAGGGCAAGCTCCTGGAGAAGACAGTGAAGTCATCTTATAGTATTTGTCCATATGCTCATCATCGTCTTGGTTTCCTGTCTATGCTTTCTTCTTTATTACTCTCAGAAACTTATGAGTATAGTTCCCTTTCTGTTTGATGATTGTCTCAAAGCCCACAAGCAATCTACAGGGATCCATTTAGGAGAGGCAAAAACATTCTTGTAAGCTCTTTCTAATTTTTGTGAAGAAATAAACAGTTTATGATTAAAGAAGCTATATGCTTTATCTGTCATCTTCTACTATTTTGGATCAGCAATTCACTTCTGGTAAAAATCTATTTATTAGGTGATGTGTGATGC
The DNA here is from genome assembly GCF_029017545.1 of Prosopis cineraria. Taxonomy (NCBI): domain Eukaryota; kingdom Viridiplantae; phylum Streptophyta; class Magnoliopsida; order Fabales; family Fabaceae; genus Prosopis; species Prosopis cineraria. The sequence continues at coordinate 32,617 of NW_026555951.1, read as the reverse complement.
TTACACTCCAGCTGGAGAGCCCATTCCAACCAATAAAAGGCATAATGCTGCCAAAATTTTCAGCCACCCCGATGTTGTTGCAGAGGAACCATGGTACAAAATGCATATTCTGAATTTCAAGATAATATATTTAACTCTACATTTCTAGGGTTTCAAATATACTGAAAATTCCTGTGCAAACAGGTATGGCATTGAGCAAGAGTATACTCTATTGCAGAAAGATACAAATTGGCCCCTTGGTTGGCCACTTGGGGGCTATCCTGGACCGCAGGTACAAAACTTCTCATTGTTTTATGGTCTTAATAAGAAACATTGAATCCACCTCCTAATCAATTAGTGAATAGTGTTTAATTATTATTATTAATATTGTCTTGTGTGAGTGAACTTGACTGGATGTGAACAGGGCCCGTACTACTGCGGGGTAGGTGCTGATAAAGCATATGGGCGTGATATAGTAAACTCACATTACAAAGCTTGTCTTTATGCTGGCATTAATATCAGTGGCATCAATGGCGAAGTGATGCCTGGCCAGGTAATTAAAGATCATCACAGAGATTCTGTCTTTATCATTATTATTTATTTATTACCATCTTCTCGTCTTGTTTTGATTATCATGTGCTTTTTATCTTTTACATAGTGGGAATTCCAAGTCGGTCCTGCTGTTGGCATCTCTGCTGGAGATGAGCTCTGGGTTGCCCGCTACATTCTGGAGGTAAATTTCAAGCCAATTTATCTCTTTACCTTTTTAATTAGCTTATAAATGAAGCTAACGAAGTTATAAATATTAATGAGGATATGCTCCTTTGTGCACAGAGGATCGCGGAGATTGCTGGTGTTGTGGTTTCTTTTGATCCCAAGCCTATTCAGGGAGACTGGAATGGAGCTGGTGCTCACACCAACTACAGGTATTATGACAATGATTGATATTTGTTCATATATATTCAAATTATTACGTATGGTAATTTTAACAAGGTGTTAAAAATCATCATTCAATTAGTAAAGATGCTGATTTAAAAGTTAATGATCAAAACCATTGTCAAACCATGGTTGAACTGGTCAAGACACTGGTTCAACATTTACTGGTTAAACTGGCCGGATTGATGTGGTTTTCAAGTAGCATGAGTTATGGAATTTAGAAATGGGTGAGTATGGTGATTATAATTGATGGGAAAATGGCAGCACAAAGTCGATGAGAAAGGAGGGAGGATTTGAGGTGATAAAGAAGGCGATTGAGAAGCTAGGATTGAGGCACAAAGAGCACATAGCTGCTTATGGAGAAGGAAACGAGAGGCGTCTAACAGGCAAACACGAAACAGCAGACATTAACACCTTCTCATGGGTAAGTGTAAGTCCTAAGATATTGTTTTCATAATTGATTGACATTGACATTAATTTGATATGGGTGATAAGCAGGGAGTGGCGAACAGAGGAGCTTCAGTGAGAGTGGGGAGAGACACACAGAAAGAAGGGAAAGGATACTTTGAAGACAGAAGGCCAGCTTCTAACATGGATCCTTACGTGGTCACTTCCCTCATCGCAGATACCACCATCGTCTGGAAGCCATGAACATCCTCATCACCACCACCAACACCACCACCACCATTATATTACTCACTTCTGGCCCTCTTGTCCTATTCATTGTCTCTGTCTCTTTGTCTGTCAACTTCTTAGCTCGTTTCATTTTCTTCCCCCTTATTTGGCCTATATTTGGAACACCATCGTAAACACATCACCCCGATATTGTAATATTTGGTAGGTAAAAAAATGTTCTCTTAAAAAAAATGCGTTAATCTCAATTTTTTAAAAAAAAAAAATATTTCTCATTTCTTTTTTAAAAAACATTTTCTTACATATCAAACATGTAGTACCTGTGTCATAATCGAGGTGTTCTTGCTGCTTGAATTACTATGAATTTTAGACAAGTAACTTGAGAGTTGGATTTTAATAATTGGTGGTATTTGATGTCATTAGGTAGCTTCAACTCCCCTGTAAACCCATTTGGGTAGACAATAAATTTATGCTTTCTTAGAAAAGGGGGAATTATATGAAGTTTTCTCTTCTCATATTATGATTACTTTTGCTCTTTTTGTTCGATGACTTGGAAATTCAATGCTTTTTTTATATGAACTTGATGCATTATATCATTGGTATGTTATTCAATAAAAATATGTAATGTCACATGACTGGACAATATAAATTGTTTGACATTGATGATGATAGAGAATGAAAAAATAAAAAATTAAAGATGTACATTATTTTCAAAAATAAAATTATTAAAAATAATGATATATAATATTTTATTTAATTGAATTAATATAATTTTTATTGAATAGAATATGAATGTGAGTAAAGTTCAAATATAATGTAGTCAGCTATTTGTTAAATATATATATATATATATATATGAAGTAATATACCACTACCATGTAGGTTAAAACTAATGATAATAGTTATCTTTAATTGAATTAAAGTTATTATTTAAATTAAAAATGAAAGAAACAGGGCGCTTTTCAAAATGAGTTATAGATGCTGTATCAAAATTGATGAAAAGTGTTTTATCAACAATAAAGAATAATAATGAAAGGTGGCTTAACCTTCACATGACAAACACGATTCTCCATATTCAGAGGATGACTTTGCCTTCGCCTCACAACCCAAGCGAAGGTCAATTCATTCATACTTATCTTAAAAATAAAAGCATTATAAGTGTTTCTTTTTTACCTGCATTAAAAACCGTACATGTGTCGAATCAATGTCACATGGAGCTTTTTGTTTTTATTTTTTTGGTGGGGTGGGGTGGCGTGGGGGAGAAGATATGAAAATAAAAGGATGAGATAAGGAACGCATCTAAGAACATGTTTGAATAATTTTTTCATAATTAATTTTAAGTGAATAATTCTATGATTTAAAATGACAAGCTAGTAATGTTTAGAATTAATTTTCTAAAATGAAATAAATTTTAACTTATTTCAAATGAAATTTTGGAAATTAAATAGAATTTGAAAAAATTGAAGTGTTTGAATGAAATTTTTTAAAACTATAGTTTTAAATACTGAATTAATTCTATAAGATATCCAAACAGGTCCTAAATATAAAATGAAATTAAATGCCGTGTCTATGAAAAACTAAAATAACGCTTTTCAAGTAAGATTCGGCAAAAGTGGATAGTCTCATTGAGGGGGAAGAAGAAAAGGTGAAGTTTCTAAGATGTGAAGAAAAGGGAACTAAGGATACAAATACCAACAACAATATGAAAGATGTAGTCAATAAATATTGGAGCAATGTGTTTATTTTTTTAAAAATATTGGATGCTTTATACTTTTAAATGAGATAACTTTATCCTTAAATTATATTTTTCAGAAGCAAAAAACCATTTTTGTTAATCAACGTTAATTTTTTTTCTTTTTTTTATGTGACATGTGCGTGGCTCATGAATAATAACATGTAAGACTTTAATCATGTCATTTATTGCTAATTCATCTCTAAACTCTTTTTTTAAAAGTGTTAAGCACCTTAAATTTTTTTTAAGAGTGTTAGGCACCTTGAAATCTCGTTAAAATAAAATTTAATAAATATTGTTAAAATATTAAGTGTTTTAATATCTAATAATTTAAATAGTATTATTTAAAATATTATACCACCCAATTTAATATTTGTAATATTTTGTAATTTTGTATTAAAAATAAAGGGAATAAACCTCTAAAGTAACAACTAATTTTTTTTCTCATTTCTCCATTTTTGCTTTACTAAATAACTTTTTTTAACACATTAATAAGTGATATCCTTCAAATTAATATTTTTGTTGGTATATTGTTGGTCTTGATTTGTTAGGTTTCTGATTTTACTCCTAACATTGTAACATACAAATAGTATTAAATTTGAGTAGTGTAATATTTTGGAGGAAGATCATTAGGTGATGTAACATTCCAAAAATTAACCTAAGGTTAATTAAGTTAATTTAGAGAAAATGAGTAATTTTGGAGGAATATTTAGATATAAATATTTTTAGTTAGAAGATTATTATTAGATTTAATTTAGATTAAAATCCTAAGTTATGATCTTATAATAAATAGAAATAGTAATAATAATATTATTAAAAAAAAGAAAGAAAGAAGAAGGAAAAGGAACATAAAATAAATTAAAAATTGAAGAGGAGGGAGAGAAGTAACTTTTGCTTTGCGTGTTAAGGTGTAAATAATGCCAAAAAAAAGAGAAAAGGTGGGGACAGAAACCGTGTGTGCATTAAAGAAAACGAAGAGAGAGAGAGAGAGGCGTGAATTTACGTGGGACCCACACGATTTTTTTAAAGCCAACAAGCCTTTTGGCTTTTCATTCTCTCTTCCTTTTCGTTTCTGCTTCCACACAGAGAGAGCGAGCGACGCTGCTGTGGTAGGAGCTGATTTAGAAGGTGATGCTTCATAATAGGATACTTCAGATGAGATTTTAAGTATTCTAAGACTAGGTAAGTGTTCTAAATATTTTCTTAGTATTTTTTTCCCTGAGACTGCAGATTCTGAGATTTTAGAAAATCTAGAGTTTGAAAGAGAGATAAATTTTTGATGAGAAAATCTAGTTGTTGAGGTTGTTGGTAGTGTAATAAATATTCTAGAGTATTATTTTATTGATAGAATTAAAATTTGAGGCATTTGAGTTTATCCATAAATCCCTATGGGTAGATTTTTAATTAAATTTGAAAATATAAATTAATTTATTGATATTTAGATGATTATTTGAGATGAAAAATAAATTATTATGGCTATAGAATAATGATTCTAGGCTTGAAATCAAGTTTGCAATTTTTTGGTATTTTTATGTGCGAATTTTGGAATAAAAAGGAAAATGTTGATATTAGAAAATTATTTGAATGAAATTATTGTAAAAGAAACTATTAAACCAAGTAGATAGGTTCAAATACATGAAATTAAATTTTAAAACTCAAGAGGCTAACACTAAGGTCGTAAAAAATAAAATAAAATAAAATAAAATAAATACTTAGGTGTTAGAGTATGAATGAAAATTGTGTTAATAATATTATTGACGCATTGAGACATGATCAATTGTAGATTAATTTTCTTTTAACACCATTCAAGCTTTGGAAAACTTTGAAAGTGTTGTAGCTTGAGGGGTAACCTTTGACCTCTCAAAGGTTGAGGTAACCAAGGGAAATCTATTTTATGCAGTTGTATATTACTTAATTAATTATGTTGGTAAAATAAAAGAATATATATATATATGTCTAAATTTTAAAATGGTTGTTTGTAATGCATGTGGCTTTGTTGAGACTCTATGACTTGTGATTAAGTTAATTATGACTTAATGTCAGTAATGAGATTGATGGTTGATGATTATGTGTACACTCTTGGTTATAAGTTGTGGATTATACACAGTGATGAATTGTATGAGCTTGTTGAGTTTTATATGATACTAATGTGGTTTTATGTGATAATATAAAAATTAATGCAAGAGGCATGATTAAAAAATGATGATTCTTGATCAACATTGAGCAAGAAAGTTGATGAGCATGTGGGATAATTGTGAATTATATATATGAGTTTTTGAAATGCATTTTCTCATGAACATTATCATATGGCGAGAGTTCCCCTTAGTGAAAAAGTTAGCGATTATGCAAAATCCATATAGTACTTGGCTATTAACTAATAATCCTAGGGGTTATAGTTACTACTTACCGTGTAAGGTATTGTAGCATTGTTCTTATCAAGGAACTTGACCCAACTAGCCTACCTAAAGTTTTGGGTAGAGCTAGTTTTGGGTATGACACCCCATAGTGTGCGATTTGGGGGAAACTATGTTCATAAGTGCGTAAGGTAACCCGGGCTCGGTAGCCCCTCATGATATGATTAAGGCTTTGGGTAGTCTCACCACATGGATGATCCCTTTCGGTTATTGGCCCACGGATTTCCTGTCAGAGGAAATAAGGGGAGATATAAAGAAGAGATTGACCATGCATATTATTACTATCATGTCATTTGAGTGATTGATGGCTATGTTGAGAATATGATTATAATTGTAGAAATGAGAACATGTAGTAATTATGCAAATAATGTATATGTGGTTATTTGTACAAATTTTGTACTTGACTTTATTCTTGAAATTATTTACATGAGTTAAATGTTAATGTGATTAACATGTTATTAATGTGATTGTTTGAATGGTCACCTTGATAAATTTATTGACCACTTATATTCATGATTAATTATCATGCATTTGTATAACTTAGATGTATCTTGATTACTGAGTGGTTGTACTCACCCTTCTCTTTTAACATATTGCAGGAGCTAGCTCATCTTAGAAGAACAAAAGAAAGGAGCATTAGGCCAAATGATAGTAATCACTTTTGTAGACCTTTCTCTTTTTATTTTGATATGTGTATTTAATTTATGATATTGCCAACTAGGATAATATATTCTTGATCCACTTGCATTATGAGTTTTGTGTTGGGGGAAATATATTTTAGGCCCTGAGAAATGTGGTTTGATGCTTGTGCTATATGAATGGGCCAAAATATTTGTGCAAGTAAAAATAGTTAATATTTGCCTAATTTGAGAACTTAAATGTTGTTATGATCTCCCCTTATGTTTTTGATGTCCAAGGGTGAGCAATTGATATTAATTATATGTGAATAAAAAGGAAAATTCATGTATATGATAGGCTATTGATAAATAGATGATATATAGAGTATGATGATTAGGTAATAGTCATTGTGATAAATGTAATTGAGATCTTGGCCCCCCGCTGCCAATTATGGAAGGGTTTGAGTGGCCAAATGTTATGTCGTATATATGTATATATGTATTATAGAGTAAGGCATAGAGAGAAAATAAAGGGAGGAAGCTTTTCTCCTATATTGATGTGTTTCCTTTATCATGCTTCCGCATATGTTTAGTTGAAGGATATGAGTTCTTGAAATATTTTAAAAATTTGGGATCCCTTTATATTGAATTGTTTGTGAAAATACATATTAAAAATTTATTTAGGTTAATCTCTTATAGGATAATCTTTTTGGGTTAGTCCTTGATTTATTATAGTTAGTCTGATAATTAAGTCCTAATTTAAGACACCCTTTACAGGTGACTAAAAAAAATTACAAAAAATAACCTAAAAATTTAGGAAACTTAACCAATATTAAAAATATAAGTAAGTTTTGATATGCACAAAAAGCATAATGATTAAAGATCAATATATAAAAAATAAGAAGTTATCTGTAAATTTATAAAATATTAATTTGAGTTGTTAATATTTAAAAAGTAATTTATAAATTTTGAATAAATATTTATAAATAATGATATTCAAATTATTAAATATCAAAATATTTAATATTTTTCTAATATTTATTAAATTTTATTTTAATAAAACTTTTAGGTATCCAATGATCCTATGGATGCTTAACGCTTTTAGAAAAAGAGTTTAGAGAAAATTAGCATTAAAGAATACATTTAGTGTAAGCTCCACACACATGCGACATCAACAAAAAATGGCAAAGTTAACAGCCTTTTAATTGAAAGACATTTTGGAACTTTGAAAAAATATTTCATGGAAAAAATTACTTCACTTGAAAAAATAAGACACCCAATACTCTTAAAAAATAAGTATAAGAATAAAATTGAACCTTAATTCATAAATATTAATTCAGAATATTCAGTTAACAAAAAATTAACTCATGACTATTTTTACAATTATGTATTTAAATTCTATTATTAATGTGAAAATTTTGTTGATGGGAGATCTATAAATATTCTTCAATTTCAAGAGCATATCCTGACGCACTTTGACCCTGGTGAACTTTTAAAACTCAATTTACCTAAATATTTTTTTTATATAACAGAGATTAAAGATATAATGAAAAATAATAAAATGAAATATGATAAAAACAAGAGGGGTTGGCCATGAGGACCAAAAAGCTTAAATTTTTGGCGGTAAATCCGACCGTAAAGCTTAAAAGTGAAGCCTCTAGAGGACTATGATTCTCGAGGGACGTTTTTTTTTTCCAATGAAAATATCAAAACGACTTTCTTTTTCATGCTCTCTTTCGTAGAGTACAAATTATAAAAAATTGATGGATGACATCAGCAGAAAAAGAAAGTATATTTTGTTATTGTTTAAAAAAAAAGAACGTTTTTTCAGGCTCTTGGATCTCTAGAGGCTAAATTTTGTATTCGCGACTTATGCCTTGGGCCTTATTTTTTGTGGCCGATTTTCCCTAAAATGAAATTATCAGCTTTTTCACGTTATTACAAGAATTAATAAACATTCTAATTCCTAAATCCTAAACTATTAGATGGATACTCCCTCCATCTACTTTATTAATCACTTTTTGAAGTGATTTATTTTATAAATTATTGAATTGACAGTAATATTATATTTCAAATAAAATTTTTAAATTATTTTTAAAATGTAAGAGGGAGAAAAAACAGAAAAAAATATTATATAATTTATTTACTTTTTAAAGGTTATGTTTATAATTTTACTAAATTTTATTCTGTATACTTTTATTATATTATTAGTGATGATGTTGGTAAAAATGATATATAAATAAAACTAAAAGGTGTAGCATTTTAGATCATAAATTTTTAACATGTGCAAAAACTCTTTTTAATTTTTAAATTTCAAACATCTAAAATTTTATTATTAAGTTAAAGAAAACAATTGTTACCTTTTATAATTGTGGAATACAGTATGACATTTATTTTAATCTTTAAAAATAATAATATAATTTTTAATTTAATGGTTGAGTTTTAGGAGTCTTAAAATTTAAAAATCAAAGGAAATTTTCTTATGAGCTCATGATTTAAGATAATATCCATCAAATAATTTAGAATTTAGAATCACAATAAACCTATAATAAAAAAAGACACATCATGATTACATGGGAAGGCGCGCAATCATTTTCCCGCAAACTTAAGTCGAATAAGTAATGGTCGCTCCAGCCCTCATTTCTGCAGTGCTAACCTCTCGTGCTATGGGGTAAGTACGTCGATCCATTTTACAACAACTATTATTATTTCAAATTATATTCACTCTGATTATATTTATAAAATAAAAACAAAATAATTTTTTAATTTTGTTTATAAATTATATTATTAAATTTTTATTATAAATTTTTTTTCTTATTTTTCATTGAATTTTGGAGAGAAAAAATGTGCTATTAAAATATGTAAATTTAATACGAGTAAAGTTAAAAACTTATTAAATTTTAAAATAAAATTAATAAATTTTAAAATTTTTGTTAGTATTAATAAAATATATTAAAAATAATTTATAAATAAAATTAGAGGAGCATGCACTTAAAATAAAAACACACAAGCTTTGTCATCTCATTTACTTCATCAGTTAATTATTTGAAAGTGAAATTGTTTCTAGAAGCATCTTTTTTAAAAAAAAAAAAAGAATAGCACGTGCCACGTAACATTGTTTAAAGAGCAGCTGGGCTGAGCTGTGGACTTATGCTCACTTTGATAATTAATAATCAACGTAATTTAGATATAATAAGCATTTTGAAGCTGATGAACTTCATTCATATATGCCTTACATATCATGTTTTTTTAATTAAAAAAATGAAAGAAATAAATATTAGAGCTTCAAATTCGCACTCATAGTTTGGTGTATATGTGTCAATAATCGTAGACAATTTCAACACTAACTCTCGATCAATTTTAAACTAATAAAAAGTTGCCTTAAATCTCCAATCCCAAATCAAAACGACAACAGTTGATGACGAGGATTTGAAGCTTCTGTTGAGTTTTGTCGTTTCACTTTCAGTGAGGTTAGCTTCCCCGCCGTCCCTAATCCTATCAAGTTGCTTCTGCTCATTTTTAATGGCAAATGGTAAATATCCTAAATATTTAAGCTGAGTATACCATTTTTTATACTAAAATATTCATTAAATAAATAATATCTTATTATTAATAATAAATAATAAATAATTTTAAGATACATTTTGAAGTTTTATCAAATATCACAAAGTAAAATCATTAACAAACAACTAATAAAAAATCGATTTTTTTAAAAAAACAAAGATAAAGGCTATTTCTACAATACAATATCATATTGTTTTTGTATATTTTCGGATGACTTGGGTGAAGATTTCATTGGGAAATAAGGCATCAATTGGCAATAATTGTTGCTTCTGAAGTCAGGACCTACGTAAGTTTGGAATTATTGTTTGGAATTCACTATTCACGCAGGTATTGGGGAAGGATAAAAAATAAATGAAACAACAAATAATGATACAATAGAAAAGGGGGAAAAAACAAGCAAATGAGATATCACTTTTTTTTGTGAGAAAAATATCAATCAAAGATGAGAAAATTTATATTAGTCAAAAATTATTTGTTATCAAAACTCAAATGAATACTTATTAATTTGAATTAGCCTTTAATCAATAAATATTTATTAAAATTTTAATAATAACTCATTTTAAATTAATAATAATTTTTTTGGGTTTGTTTTTTATTTGAATTTTGACAATATCCGATCATTGATTAATACAAATTGCTTCCAGAGATTCTTAACTGTTATTTTTCCCTTTTTTTGGGCAAGTAAACCAACACTCCCTTACATACCTAACCTATGAAAAAGAGAAGACAACTTGATGGATAAAATAATTATGACAACAGATCAAATGGATAGGTGAAAAATGTTGAGTAAGATTCATGTATTCCATTACTTTTTTGACCCTAGTGATGGATAAAGACACTTATTTTACTCCAGCTAAACCATGCGTGACTTGTTGATAGAATATTAATGACAAATTTGAGCAAACCATGGTTTACTGTGATTCAAAACATGCCATAAGGTTTTATGAGTTATGTTTCAATCTAAAATGACTATGATTGAAAGCAACAGAAACAAAATCTTGATGGAGTTACGTTTGACAAGAATGATTATCTCAATTTCTGTTTCTATCTCTCTCCATTTAGAGTGTTTTAAACTCAAGGGAGAAATCAACCTTAATAAATGAGCCCCATCTGAGATGGTACTGGGACTTATCTCATATTTCATGACAAAAATAAATCAACGTTATCAAAACTTAATTTGGATTGGCTAGTCAGACTATTTTTTTAATAAAATATTCCCTTTACCAATTTGATCAAGAAATTTGGACGGGTGATCGGATTAAATTTTTAATGTTTTTCTTTCCTTATTGAAAAAAATGAAAATTTGTGAGATTTGCACTTTGATAACTTGTTTTTGTTGAATTATTTGATTTATATATAAATATTCTATTTACTTAAGAAGTAATTTTTTTTATTGAGTTAAGGGTCAATTTTGTCTTTGAAAAATAGACGAAAATTCACAAATAACTCTAAATTTAGTTTTGAATCAATTTTATCTCTCAACCTTAAAAATTTAATTTTTCGTGACCTTGATGTTATTTTTCTGTTAAATGAACCCACGTTTAAATTTTTTTAATATTTTATATTATAAAATATTTGATAGTGGGCCTTACAATTCATTTTTAAAATTTTTTGTAATATAAATAAATTACTCTCTCTCTTCTCCCTTATGCATAATCTCCCTCTCTCCTTTCTTCCTCTCTGCTCTCTCCTCCGACCATCCCTCTCTCTCATCCATTCCCTGCCTCACTTGATGGCTCCCAAATAATCGACCTCCTTGTCTCGTCGAGCTTGCCACTAGGTGCTTCAATTTCTTAGTCTCATGGCTTTGATTTTTCATATTTGGGTCTACTATCCATTTGCTACATTATTGTGATGCCTAACTCGCTTCGTTAGACACATTGGAATTTCAATAAGACTTTTGATTCATATGATGGGGGGCTTGGCATAGATCATTTGTAGAATGAGATCCTTGAGATCTTGAGAGAGTCTGAAGTTGAAGATCTTGGGATTCTCATTTTTGTTGAGGAATAGATTCTCAAGTTTGAGCTCTTAGTGAGTGATATTGCAGCTGTGACAAAAATCAACATAAAACTTGAAAATGTTAAACTTGGGTGAGCTTGATGTAGTCAGAGTAGTCGAATTGAGTGAGCTTGGTGTTGGAGACGTAAAACTTGAAGGTGTGTGGTTGGACAATGAGCCAGAAGATGAGGATAGCAAGGCTGAGATGACAATGAAGGTGATAAGGAGGTTCCAGAAGAATATGAAAAGGCAGCAACAACAGCTTCTACTACATTGATAGTGAGAATTGGGTTGCTCGGTCGGAGGAATGACTTGTAGTTTGTGGATGGTAACATCTATGTGGCAACCTCTCGAGCATGAGTTCGTGTGCATGCATGAGTTGAGGAGCAATAATTGGTTCAATGAGAAAACCACCATGGGTGTAGCAAAAGCTATAGTTTTGGGCATGACTCTGTGGGCACTCTAAAAGCATGAAGATTGTTGAGAGGGAAGAGATTAGGACAAAAAAATCTTAAAAAATAATGACAGGACATACTCAAATGTTTTATAATATAAAATATTAAAAAATTTAGATATGAGACCCTTTTAATAGAAAAATAATGTTAGTGGCACAAAAGTTGAAATTTTTAAAATTGAAGAATAAAATTGATTTAAAATTGAATTTAAAATTATTTATGAATCTGTGCGTACTCAATGACAAAATTAATCTTTAACTTTTTTTTATTTAAATATTACTTTTTACATGTTATACATAAATTTTTTTATATTTTAATTAAGTTATATTATTTTAAATATGATTGGTTCCTCTTTAGATTGCTAATTTTAAATCACTATTTTAACCAGTTAAATTACAGTTATTCAGTAGCTTGCAAAAGTCAATCAATTCCAAAATGCCCCTTTGATTTGGATACAAACGGATGGCACTATGTCCCAAAGTAGGGGTATTTATGATATCTCGAGTAAGCAATTATATATACTTGAAGCTGATCACGCTAGAAGAAATAAAAGAGAATTAAAAAATTTTTAACTTACTAAAAAAAAAATTCTCCTTTTTTTGCCAATTTTTTTTTCTTCTCTGAACCCATGGAATTTGGGAAATACGCAATTGAAATACGTCTCGTTCTTTTTCAGAAAAAAAATATACTGATCTGATTACTCAAAATCCAAATCTTGGTCATTTCTAATACGAAGCAACAACGAAGAAGCAGAGCTCATGATTCAAAACTTGATTGACACTCACAGTATCAATGGTGGGACATATAAAGAATTGAATTTTCAATGTTTTGAATTCTGATATTAATAAATAAGGCAACATTATTATTATATTGTCCTCAAATTCAAACGACAAGGGACTTCGCTAATCATACTCTTCGCGACCATTCTTCCTCAACTCGCGAATATTGAAACCCAACGCCTCACGGAACAACCAAATTTGGATAACATGTTTCCCAAAGGAAGGGAAAAAAAAAAACCCCAGAAAGTGTATCAATCAGACCAGTTCATTATCAGAAGACGTTTCTCCTCTCACGTTTTGATTCTAATTCATGCTTTTCACATATCATCAGCAAGAAACAAAATAGGAGGATCAAAACTCTTTAAATCTACACCACCACATAATTATACTATTTACAAAAAAACGAAATAGAAGAAGGAAAAAAAAAAACAGAGCATATCTAAATGCAGTCTGATAATTAAGAAAGAAAAACAGAGCAAAACAGAGAAGGTGGAGCAAACAAGTCCTCTGTCTCTGGCTCTCCGCGTACGTATAGTTAGTAGTACCTAAGGAACAGACTCGCTCCTTACAAATCTCCGAATCCTACTAGTCACCGACAGAGATGGGTCGGCCGGAGATCCCCAACGGCGACCGGGAAATCTGCCTGGAAATATCCCGGAGCACCGGTCTGACCTCCGGCTGGCCGGGCGACCAGTCCGTAATAATATTCTCCGATTCCTTCTTGATCTTTCGAACTTGACTGTGAACCGGAACATCCTTCTGCTGCAACCCATCTTGCTTCTTGACGTTTTCCATGTTCGAAATCTCAGAAAGCTTCGATTTTTCTGTTCTCAGAGAGTACAAAGACGACCCCTTCAAATCTGTTAGCGCGAGAAGAATAATAATAAACAATCTAGAAGGAGAAGGACGAGTGAGATGGTATATATAGAAGAAGGCAATTAAATTTTGAAACGTAAGACAGAAGGAAATGAAGGGAAGTTTGGTGGGAAAGCTCTATCTTTTGGAATAGGTTAGGGTTGGACCCGATTGGACTGTGTCGCTGACAGATTGGTAGTTTCATTAACTGCGTGCCGTGATAATACTGATAAGGTTTCTTCAGCCGTTGGATGATTTTGATTCGGTCAATCCTGTGGCCATTTTCGCACAGGCCATAATTTTAGTGGTGTATGTGTATTTTGTATGAGTCATAATTTGATGCGTATAGTAAATCCAAGTTGCCTTCTTAGCTCCTTACCCATTTTTTCTTTCTCATTCTCGGAGTCAAATATTGATCCATGTCCAATCTAACTTCTCTTTAAAAAGGTATGAAAGATGGAAAATAATAATCAAGGTCAGAAAAAAAGATGTGAAACCAAAAGAAATTTTTCATTTAATTATCAATTAAACAATATTTTTGAATTGTTCAAATTCAAATAGATATTAGTAAAACCCAAATGCTACCATTATTTCCAAAGACTAACATAAAGTTAATGCATGTATGGAAAAGGTCCCACGAATTGTGAACTGAGGTCTAGTTTAAAGTTGTTTTAATAAAATAAAGATTTTAAGTTCTTAATCTTATATAATTAATGTATTTTTGTCCAATCATATTAAACAAATGAATTTTAAAGTACTAAAATATCAAGAAAGAAATTTTTTTATGAAATAAATAATATATAAATGACATACATATCTTAATTTAATTACAAACATGTATTTTAAGTATATAAAATTATATATATATATATATATATATAATTTTTTTTCAAAAATATTCTTTTAAAACTTAATAATAAAATTCTTAAAATATGGTAATAAGTTTTTTTTCTTGTTTGTTTTTTACGTCCTTCCTTCTGGGGGGAAGGAACTCAAGATATATTCATGACATGCCAGTAATATAAGCAAAGTCTGACGGATTGATTTGAATGAGTCTGAAAAATTTTAAAACTCCATTTCAAAAACTCAAACATTTTTTAGAATGGGTTTTCTATTCAAAAACTAAGAGTAATTACTATAGTCCCTTAATATTACATGATATGTATTAAAATTGTTAAGAGAATACAACTCGAAGGAAAACACAGATACATATTAATTTATAAAAATTATGATTTTAAATATATTTAAATTTAGGTTGATTAAGGAAATTAGGCTATTTTTCACACACACACACACACACACAAAACAAAGAAAGAAATTAGGCTATTAAACATTCCCTAAATTTTATATCCACATATAGTTGCATGCACACGCACGTGTTACAGGTACTTGGAGGCATGTGGATTGAGATGAATATTAATGTTGGGATATGGATGACGCTTATTCTCACCAAGTTGTCCAAGTGGGCTATTTGCATCACACCTTTTGATTGTGCGATGACTCTAATACGGATCTGCAATTTGCACAAAAAAGGACGATAAAGTCCGTATTTTACTACTATTACACTTTCTGGTGTGATAAATTCGTTTACTTTATTATATAGATTGGTATTGAAGTTGAATTCAGGAATTTCGCTCAAGTGATTTCAGTGATTAAACTTTTGACCACTACAATTGGAAGATGCGGTTCACCAAGTGCTAAAAATCCTAAAAATCAAGACAAGACTCTATCTGTTGACTTAAAACTTTGTGGCCAATATCACACAAGTGTTCTATATAGAAATGTTTATGTCATGGGTTGAATCCTTATAATAATCTTTGTGAAACATAAGACCATCAGCAAAAAGCCACCAACTCTCAGCAATTATTAAAAAAAAAAATTGGACATCTTACTGTAAAAAATTGAGTGATTACTTTTGACCATATTTATAAAAAAGTAAATAAATACGTTGATCTACTAGCTCATAAGACTTTAAGTGATAATTTTTGATATATAATCTTTGGCAGCCTGCACCCTAATTATAAAAATCTTATAGTTTTAAACATGATATGATCATTGTCTCTTTATACAGTTTTTCTATGGCCTTTTTTGTTTGTTGTTAAAAAAAAATCATCTATAAGGTATTTATAAATTATTCACTAATAAAGATCTTATATCAAAAACAGGATTTAAACACATGTTTTAATAAATATCAGCCAACTTCTTGAAAATTAGATAATCTTTTATTGGCTAAAGCTACTAATTTCTCATTTAAAAAATGTAAGGTATTCTTAACCGAATTTCATCATTAATAAATTAATTAATTCTCTTTAAATTAACACAATCATTTCATATTTACTCTTATTTAATAATTTATTTAACTTAAAAATAAATATAAAATAATTTATTTATTAAATACATTTAAAAAATACAATAATTATACCTTAAAATATTAAAAATACCTTATATATTTTAATATCTATGATCCAACTCATCAAAATAGTACTTACAATTTTTAACATATTAAATATTAATTAAAGTGGATCAATAAAGTTTACCATGAAGGATTGAATTTAGATTTGATGAGTAATCTAAGTACATTTATTCAACGAGCATTTTAATTTTAAATATTAAATTTTATTAATACTTAAAAATTATCAACTATTTATTTTTTTAAAAAAATCAAAATAATCATCGTGATCAAGATACACCACACATATATTATCCTTTTTAAAAATTTAAAATTTGATATTTCTGGAATATTATATAACAAAAACTTTGACAACTGTTTAATTAAATCAAATAATTATTATTGTCTCATATAAGTCACTTATTAAATGATTGAGCTTAAGCCATGTTACCGGATCCAAATTCTAGACGATTTATAACACATATAAAAGTATGCATTTAAGAGTATACTTCACTTATACTCTTAATTATAGGGCATAGTTTTAAAGCTTGGTCCTAAACTCACGACAGAGATGAAGTTAAATTTTTTTTTCAATATTTTTATTTTTTTAATTGCACGAAATGATAATTACTAGATATATTTTACTGTCTCGTTAATCTTAACGAAGCACAAGACTAAAAAGTCAAACATTTGAAGATATTAAATATTATCTGTTTAAGAATAGTAAAATTAGTTACTCTTGCATTTTAAATTATAAAATATTTTTATAAATAATTTAATCTCTTAAAATATAAAACGTTTTAATAAAATTAAATTTTTATTAATTATATTTTTTAATATTATCTTTATCATATATTTTTTAATATTTTTTTAATAATACAGTATTAAATGAAAGATGTTTTTTAAAATTTATATTTTTATTTTTTAAAAAATAATTATAAAATATATTTAATAAATTTTATTTAAAAATATATTATTAATTTGAGGTGAAGGGAGTAGTTTTCATCCTAAGTTTGAAACAAAACGACTTTACCTTTATATATCTTTATGGGTAACATTAATTAAAAAATGGGCGGCAGGACGGTCAAGATTGTGGCGCCGAGCCATCATGGCATCATGAGAGGGGTGATGCCACGCATGACAGCATGAAACGTCATTGTTCAAGTGGAAGTCGTGCCCCTAAAATAATGTTCTTTTCACCCTTCAGGTATTTGTTGGTCCAAAAAAAAAAAAACCGCCCGGTATTTACCTATTGGGAAAAAAAAAATTAGTATATTTAATAATATAAATATTCATCGGATTTAAAATCTAAGTATTTTTTTTCAACTAATATTAATTTAAAATATAAATAATTCAGTATATATAAAATTTATTTTTTATTTTATCTCTTGTATTTATTAACCTAGATATTATACAAAGTTATCTTTCTCCCATTCATTATAAAATACATTGTTAATTAGAATTAAAAGTAAAAATAAAAATAATATATATTTTTATGACGCAAGTTTTTTTTCCTTAAAAACTATTTATATTTTGGAATGGAAGAGTAATTTACATATGACATAGTTTAAAGAGAAGCAAAATGTAACATAAAAAAATGAATAAAATTTTTTATATCTAATATTAATTATATTTTTACACACGTATTTGAAGTCTCTAATTAAATTTTGACCCATGAGTTGTTACAAACAAATGTATATAGCTCACTAGAAAGTACTAATAAATTAGTAAGTGATTTTTTTTTCTTTGGTAAAAAAAAAAAATTTATTCAACTGGAAAGGGGAAAAGAAAAAGAAAAAGAAATTTGTCGGTGGGAATGAATCACAAGAGAGGCTATGTCAAAGTGTATTGGTGTGAGCAAACTACCCCCACCTACCCTGAACTTGAAAACTATAATCTAAAATCGAATTGAGCGTGAACATGTTTAATTTGAAACTCTAATTACACGTAAACAATGGATGGATGTATTGACTTACCTAAATTTTTGGCAATCAAGAGGGAAGAAAAACTCATTAACCAGCAGCAAAGCAACCAAAAACAACAATTAAATAGCAAAGCAAGAACAACAATAAGAAGGGGAAAAAAAAAACTAGCAACAACAAAGAGCAACAAAAAAAAGGGAAAAAAAAAAAAGAACAAGGGAAACAAAAATCAAGAGTAGTGATTCCCAGCCTCAGGAAAATATGAAAGATCTACTACTAGGATTCCAACCATAAGAGAAGAGGGTTGCAACACCCAATGTTTCAAGCACTTCTTCCTAAGGGCAGCCTGAAGACACCAGCTAACAATTGCCTTTTAAAATCTTGGAATCCACTCACAGTTGTAAGAGCCAAGAGCTTTGCCAAGATTAGTGAAGTCCACTAGATCCAAAGAAATTTCTTCAGCATTAAGCACAGCTTGCACCATTAGAGAAACAAATCCTTCCATAACCCTTAAGCAGCTTATATCTTGGCAAGACCTACCTTAAGTCATCTTTAATTTTTCCACCAAATGATCTAAGAGAATTAGCAAGAATACAACTAAGGTGGAGTTGGACAAGATTATCAATACTACACCCATCTAAAAGCACAACTACAGAAGCACCAAAATGTAACAGCAAAAAGCCCTAACAACACAGAGCAATATTCATTATATAGCAATCTATATAAGGGTAGTCTAAGAAAGCCATCTCCAATACATCCTACCTCCAAAGCAAAACTAGAAATCACACTAAGCAACCAAAAACCATCTATCAAACAACTAAATATACAATCACATTATAAGAAAATTCAAAACTCCCCTCCAGAACAAAAAGAAAGCTCCAAGTTATGTCTAAAAAAATTTTAATATAGATTGAAACAAAGAAGATATATCATGAGGAACCAAGATCATGACCTTGAGAAAATTGAAGCATAGATCTCACCATAGTGAATCCCAAATCCCTTATCCCGACTAACCATGTTCCCATTCCCTACCATTCATTGACCATCTTCATCTTGCTCAGTGAGAAATTTGATTTCCCCCAACTTATCACCAAAAACTAGAAACCAATCCTTAAAGCATGAAATCCAATACTCCATACCCCTACTTAAAATTCTAAAGTCTTGTTATAATTTTAGCCATCACTCCATCAATCGACTCCTATTAAAGACCATCTTCCCTTCTATCGCCCTCAAAGAACCTTTATAGTCTTTTTGCATTGAATCTAATCCAATTGAAGAGACTGACTTGACATCTACTCATCACCATCAAATCGCATCTCCTAAATTCTTAATCTAAACCTAGTACATCATGTAACATCTGAAAAAATTTAATCCCAAACTAGCTAAGAAAATGAGAGTAATTAAGTATATTTATGTGGTGTGTGGTTATAAAGAGTTAACCATATTTTTTGTTGTTATTTCCATATTAAAATTGAATATAGAGTGAAGTTGGGCCATTTGAGCAGGAAAAAGTGAGAAGAAGAAGGAGAAAAGCCATTGTGCCATATGCCGGTGTATGAGGCCAGAAAGAATAAAGTGATCCTCTTTGTGCCACATGCTAAGCACACAGTACATATTCTATAGAAATAAGATGTCGAAACTAATGAGAAATCAGAAGAGTTAAAAAATAAAAATAAAGAGGATGACCAGAGCTCTGCTAGTATAACATCATCAAAATTTAAACTTGATTAATTAATATGGATTTAAGTACCTAATTTTATTAGTGATGTGTGTAGTTAGAGAGGTTTAACGGGCGTGTTTAGTTGTAATTTCAGCCCTAAATGTGGGTCCAAAGTGAAGTTGGGTCGCCTGGATGCAAAAGAGGAAGAAAATATAAAAGGTGAGGTTCTATGCCACATGTTGCAACTTGTGGATAATCCACTGCGGTGCTTGTGAGCTTATGCACCTAAGGAAAAACTTTTCTATGCTGTGCGTCGTGGCATATGGCCAAATTTTTGCATAAAATAGTTGTAATTGCTCGAGAGATCAAAGGAAAAAAGAGGAGGAAACGAAAGGGGCAAGATTTCTCTGCTACGGATTGCTTCCTTGAAGGCTTGGAAACATATTGGAACTAGAAAACATCTAAGGTAAGGTTTTTAAGCTCATTTCTGCCTTTCTCTTTTATTTTCTCTAGTTAAAAAGTTACGGTTTGGTTGAAAATGATGATTTCTTGTCCATAAAGGCTATGGGTCTAAACCTATAATATCTCCTATACTAAACATTATTAACTAATCAAACACATGGTAATCATGAGTTTAACTCACCAAGGTTTACCAAGATTTAATTTTTAAAATTAGGAGATCCCAAGTTTTCATAATTAAAATAAGTTCAAACCATTTATAAATATTTATATTAAAGTAAAAATAAGTTATGGAAGCATGAGATACCCTAGAGGAGTGAAAAAAAAATCAAAAATAGTTGAAAAACATTAAGTTTGTTGAAAAACAAGACAATGCACCGCGATTTGTGCACTCCGTGCCATGGCATGTTGTATGTTAATGACAACAAAATTGGGAAACTTTCAATGCATCTTGATTCTTTGTCCGACGTCCGAATGACATGATCCAGGTGTCTAGAAAAGTTTTTTTTTATAAACTAGTTAATGGTATGGATTTTACTTTTAAATTAAGTCACACTAGAGAGTTGGACATCTAAATCCATTTTCACCACTTTTTACAACTTTTTACAACAAAGGGTGTCTAAAACCTAAAAACATGTGCCAAAAGTATTTCTTAACACCCGGACCATGTTCATTAGACTTAGGACTATCAATACAACATATCGTACACACTCGAATATCAATAAAACACAAAATCACTCCTTAAAATCCTTTTTTTACCAAAATAGAAAGGGGAGGTAATCTATTTGCATTGCCTCAAAAATTATTCGTATCATGTTTAAAACATCATCTCTATACTTGCACTAGTATTTTGGCCGTATCAATATGTATACCTCATCATACACAAATGCTTAGGTCCTAAAATACAATTTAGATATCTACAACAATAAAATAATGCAAGTGCACAAAATATGTAACCTAAAATTAGTAATCATATTTTATTACACAAAATAGACATAATCTAAAGGCATATAGTAAGAATGGACTAATTCCTAACCTCTTGAGCCTTCTCCCTCTCTGCACTAGAGCTAAAGTCTGTAAAGTGTTAAGTGAAAGAAGTGAGTTTAGCCATTCAATAATCAAGGTAAAACTAACCCTATACAGTCATATATCAAATGTAATTAACCACATGCATATAAAATCTAAGTTTTTTAAAACTTTCTTACACACACATCATAACTTGTCATTACTTATTTAAATCATCTTTGTCTCATACACATTAGGTGCATTATCACAAGATACTGAGACATGTGACCATGACCTGACATCTACATGACTTGTCACATCACAATCATGTGACATGTCTTATATTCATATTGGCAATGATCAACCAATCTTATACCCACCTTATTTCTTCTAACTGAAACTGTGAGCTATAACATTGAATAGGATTTTATCCATATGACTATACTACCTAAGCCCACTAATTGTAGGGTATGACTCAATCAAAGATCACATGACTCACTCTCGGATCACGGCTTTCCCCACTCTCAAATCTCTGAGGTTTTGTATACCCTAAATTATTCTCCTTGATAAATTAGTGGAGAAAGTTAGGTTTCAGTCCCTCGACAAACTATAAGATGGTTCTTCGATAAATTGTAGGATAAAACTATACCCCCATGCATCAAAAGGCAGCCTAAATACTATATGAATTTTCTCTACTATTAATCCCTAGGTGAATTTCTGTCCACTGATCATGTCATATATGAAGCTCACTCATTTTCAAATTTTAATTATTAATTATCACAATCACACATTAAGACCATGACTATGCACTACCCAAGTGAGTATCAATTCTCATTTTCACTTACATCGCATAAAATCCATCATTTTTAATCTTATATATTCATCTTATCAATCTCACTATCAATTACTCATCCAATCCATATTATAAAAATGCAAATCATGTCACAATCAATCATTTTTCACATGTCTAATACACATAAAAGAAATTATATAAACACCAAGTTTCATTGTGTGTTACACCATTCACAAGTCACAATTTATGT
This sequence comes from Prosopis cineraria, assembly GCF_029017545.1. NCBI lineage: Eukaryota > Viridiplantae > Streptophyta > Magnoliopsida > Fabales > Fabaceae > Prosopis > Prosopis cineraria. The sequence continues at coordinate 10,174 of NW_026555951.1, read as the reverse complement.
GTCAAAAAAATAATTCACCTCATATTACAATTAACAAACAATTACCTAAAGTAGGGTTTCCCCAGTTACCTCAAACCTTTGAGAAATTAAAGGTTTATCCCTTAATATTATAGCTTTCAAGCTTCAATTCACAAGCCAAATTGGTGTCCAAGAGTTTAATCTACAATCCATAAATTGTTAGATTCATCAACATGGTTAAAGACATATTTTTCAACTATTTTCTCCCCTTTCTAGTCTTTCTAATGCTTACATTGTATAAGTTAGGCCTACTCATTGAGGTTATTAACTCTCTTTAGTTCTTATTAACATTAATGAACCATTAATCTCTCATTAATGGCATCACACTTTTCTAACAACCTCATTAATGTCATTTTCGCATAATAAGGAGACCCAACCATTAAAATTACTAAAACCTAATATATCTAGTTTAGATATTCTAATATACTCCCATTAACTCCATTTAAGTCAATAGATTTGAATCCATAACCTATATAAACTGAAAATTATATTTCACTATCAAACCCTAACTATAAACTCATAAATGTGGAAGAGAATGGGAGGAATGGGGTTTAGGGCACCTACCTTAAGTGTTTATAGCTTCTAAATACTTCTAACGTCATTCAAGAACAAGCCCTAGCAAACCATGTCATGCCTTCCTTGTTTTCTCCTTTCTCTCCTTTTTATTTTTATCTCAGTTTGCAACTGGTATGCTGTATAAATTGGCAATGCACCATGGCATATGGCACAAAAAAGTTCCTTCTTATATCAATTGTGTCTGTGCACCATGGAAGATGCAATTCACACTGTGGTATGTGGCACAGTAATACTAACTCTTTATTTTCTTCTCCTTTTTATGTCAGAGTGGCCCTCCTTCATACTGAACTCACAACTAAGGCTGAAACACAACCCAAAATTAGTCATTAGACCTCCCTAGCCACACACTACTATAATTTACTTAATTACCATAATTAAGCTTAATTAATCTGGGGATTAAAATCCAGGATGTTATAACTCTCCCCTTCTTTTAAGAATTTTATCCCCAAAATTTGAATATTCTTACTAAGCCAGTAAAACTATACCTCAAGAGAATAAGTGAGAATACTACTGCTTTATCTTCTTCTCAGTTTTCCATGTAACATCATTGGGAGTCATCCCTTCCTATATAACCTTTACAAGCTGAATTGTCTTGTTTCTCAACTATTTCTCCTTGATATCAAAAATTTCCTTTAGCTCCACTCGGTATGTTAGATTTTTCATAACTCCACATCCTCGAGCTTAATCACATGTGACGGGTCGGTTTGATATTTCTTTAGTTGAGACATGTGGGATACATCATGCACACCAGATGAATGAGAAGGCAAGGAAATTTGATATGCTAAAGGCCTAGTTATCTCAAAAATTTCAAATGGCCTAATAAATCGGAGAGTCAACTTCTTTGCATGAATAGATCTCCCAATTTCAGTCATAGAAGTGACCTTCAGGAATATGTGGTTATCCATAAAAAATACTAATGGTCTTCTCCTCTTATTTACATAACTCTTCTATCGACTTTGAGCAGTCAACAACTTTTAACGGATAGTCTCAATTTTCTTGATAGTTTGATCCCATGCTTCTGTATAATTACTAAACTCTAATTTTTAGTTTATAAATATTGTTTGGAATGTTTTAAAGTATTGAAAACTTTGGATCTCATTTATATAATTTGACAAATTTATCATTCTTACTTAGTGATAATCTCTTAATTATATGAGATTTGGAATTAATCGGATAATAGTGATGAGGAAGATTTTACAGCTAGGGCTCATTCTCAAGAGGATTGGAGTTGTTTTGAAGCTATTGAACTGCAAGAGTAAGTCTCCTAACTTCTTTTTTCTTCCCAATCCATTTTTCTTAAGTTTTGAGTTAAGGTTTATGATAGAAGTGATTTTTAGTCCATATAGATTATGGATCCAAATCCATTGATTCAAATGGAGTTAATGAGAGTTGTTTTAAATATTGAAACCTATAAATAAGGGGTTTACTCATTAATGAAGGTTGTTGGGCATTTATGTCTAAAATTTTAATATTTAATGGGAGTTATGAGGGTTTTTAAGTGACATTAATGACCTTAAAAGGATTTCATAAAGTTAAGAAAGCTAATGGATGATAATGAGCTCAATGTACAAGCTTAAATGTAATAGACAAAGACTTTGGGTTATTAAGTGTTGAAAAATGAGAGTTGGAAGTGTATATGTGGTAAAATTTATGAGTTTGGACCTGATTAATTGTAAATTAATCATTCAACACCATATTTTGCTTGAAAAGAAAGTTTGGAAACATATATTAAGGGATAAACCTTTGATCTTTTAAAGGTTTGAGATAACCGAAGGAAACATATCATGGGTAATTTTTTGTTAATGTGAAAATGGGTTTATTTATACGTATGATTGAATTTGTAAATGTGAAAGCATGTTATAAACATATGTTAATATATTAATCTTGATCTTTCATAAATGTGGAGTTAAATTCAAAATGAATTTTCAAATTATAAATGCATATTGAAATAAGAAGTTTATTATAGGTGATGTGATATTAGTATGCTTGTGTTAACATGTGAGTATTATATGTGTGGCTAAATAGAAATTTGAAATGTGTTATGAAATTTACAATTGAAAAGGAGATTATTCTTTTAATATGATAGTAACGCTCACTTAGGTAGCATAATACTATGACCCTAATGTGTTGATGTTAAGTAAATTGGGAAATGAGTAAGCATAAACATTACATGATCATTTAGCGGGAGTTCACCAAGGGAGAAAAGTAGATAAAATTCATATAGTGTTTATGGCTACCTTTTAGTGCATGAAGGCCTAAACTTTCTTACTATTTATTAAGAGACTATCTTATAGTTTATTGAAGGACTAGAACCAAGCTATCTCTACCTATTTATCGAGAAGGTTAGTTTAGGGTATAGACACTCAAAAGATTTGAGAGTGGGAAAGCTAAGGTCTGAGAGTAAGTATTGTAATCTTTAGCTGGGTCACACATCAGAATTGGTGAGCTTATGTATTCTAGTCACATGGATGGGGCCTTGATTGATATTATAACTCATGGTTTCAGTTGAAAGATGTAAGAAGGATATAAGGAAAAATTAATCATGCATATGTGTTTATTCAACGTGTTGTATAGTTGTTAAGTTTATGGTAACTTGTGACAGCGATTACGCCATTATCATATGGTTATTTGTGTTGTGGCAATATGCATTGAGTTGATGAATTGGGTTATTATCACATGTTTGAGTATATTGGGGCAAGGTACTTTGTGTTTTGAAATGGGAAACATGAAAATGAGTTTATTATGAAATTACAACTTGTATTATGTGTGATCTCATATTTTTAGTGATTAACTACCTTTTATATGTTTAAATTAATTGATATACAATTGCATAAGATATGTGTACCTTAATTACTGAGTGGCTAAATTCACCCCTTTCTTTCAATATTTTACAGGTTTGAGCTCTGGTGCAGAAAAAGGAAGGATCTGGAGGCTTAAGAATTTATGGAATTCCTACTATAATCCACATCTCATTATTTTGTTAGGTCATATTTTGCATACACTTGCACCTATAGAGGTTTATGATCTTTGGAATGTATCTTAGGCCTTAGATCATTACTTAGATGATTTGTAATTGTTAATAGGGTCAAAATGCTAGTGCAAGTGAAGGAAAGTTAATTTGATCATGCTTATGAATATTTATGGTTAAATGTAGTGCTTGAACCTTCCTCTACCATTTTTGGTATTGAAGGGGTTGAAGAGTGAAATTTTGAAATGATTAGAATTATATGTGTGTGGTGTGTTGTATAATAGTCCTAAGTCATTTGAGTGTGTTTTGGGTGTTAAGAATTGCTTTTAGCGCATATATGAGGTTTTGGACGCCCTTGAATTGTGAAAAGTTGTGAAAATATGTTTGGATATCTAACTTCCTTGTGTGACTTGATTTGAAAGTAAAATCCATACCATTAGCTAATTTATGAGAAAAGCTTTTTGTAGACACCTAGTCATATTATTTAGACATTGGATGGGAAAATGAGGCACATAAGAAGTTGCCCCGTGCTGCTATCATATGAGAGTAAAATTATTGTTTGAAATGTACAACATGCTATGGTGCATGGCACTCGAGCCGCAGCGTGTGGCATAGAAAAAGGGCAGCCATGACACATGTGCACAAGTCGTAACGCATTGTTCTGTTTTTCATGTCTTGTTATTTTTCAACTGTTTTTGAGTCTTTTCACTCGTCTGAGGTATTTCATGTTTCTGAAATATTTTTCTACTCTGATTTGATGTTTATTAAATGACACTTAAGCGATTTATGATATATAAAAATTTGAGATCCTATTTCTATAATTTTTAAATTTGATAATCCAATTTGATTTAGTCAATGATAACCTTATATTTGCAGTTAATTATAATTAAATAAGGAGATATTTTACATCACTATTTCATCCTGATTTCCTCCATGCATACACCCTAACCTACACCCATATTAAACTAGAGCTTCTAGCTAGCCATTTGTACATACTCACCAAGGGTTAAAAGAATGCAACTCGCTAGTCATGAGAAGAGCCCTCTAGTGATAAGGGAAGGGGGAAACCCTTGGCAAAGCAATCCCTACAAGTTATCGATAACCAACTCTCACAAGGGAAAGGAAACTCTATAGAGAAAAAGGGCGTTCAACAATAGAAGCGGAAGTTTGATTGACTTACCTAAATTTAAATTTTAAATAGATAATGAAACTTTTAGTTTTTCAATTTTTATTTTGAGATATAAAAATTTTAATCTTTAAGTTTTAGCTATCAATTTGGTCTCTCAAGATTAATGTGTTGTTGATTCTCTTAAATTTTCCTTATTATTTAAGAGAGAATGTAAAACTATTAAAATTTTCTAACACAAATTGAAATATTAATAATAACCATGTAAATTGATAAAAAAGTATAATTATTTATATTGAAAGAAGCAAACTCATAAATTAAAGAAACAAAAGAACAAAATGCAACATAAAAGATTATATTAATAAAAATTAAACTGATTTGAAGACTAATTTATTCTTATTTAGTTATACATATATGCCAAGTTATTAACCTATTTTATACATTAGACTAAATTGAGAAGCTTAAAGATGTGATAATTTAAACAAATATAAGGAATCAAATTGATAACTAAGACAATTTAAAGAATTAAGAGTTTTATTATTCCTTTATTTTTTTTATCAATCTAGTTATTTACATTTCATTAAGTTATCAAGTTAGTCCTTTAAGTTTTGAAATACAAATTAACTTTCAAATACATTTGATGTATAAAATATGTTGATAACTTAAACATATGTGTGTGTATGTGTGGGCCTAAACAAGAACAAATTGAGTGACTGACCTTCAAATTAATTTAATTTTGCATGCTGCTTTTTGTTTTTTTGTTGTTTAAGATTTCTAATTTTGTTTTCTTTCTTCATGCTTAAATAATTACAATCTTTAATTAATTTACATATTGTTAAATCAATATCACATTTTTCATGTTGGCATATTTATCAATGTTACTTATTCAAATAATAAAAATTAAATTTAAATAATTAAATTGATAATTAAGATAAATTTAAAGGATTAAAAGCTTTATTATTCTAAATTTTCAATATTAGGGAGTCTTGAGAATGTTGGTCATAATAGGTGTGTTGTTTACACAACGTGTATTATACAAAACGTGAAGTTGAAGGCAATATTCTTTATATCATAACCCGAAGTTTGAAGATTGGAATAATGTATTTGAAGTCAAAAAAAAAAAAAAAAAGCAAACAAACAAATCAACAAACAAACAAACAATGAAGGAATAATACAAATGACTTGGTCCCCACAAATGCTATTGTGACACGAGGGATGGCGTGATCTTGCAGATACGCTGAATCAATTATAGCTATTACTTCCACGTCATTAATAACCTACCGCGTCAACTAATCTTCTTTCACATGTTTTTTCAAAGTTGACTCAAAATCTCATTAGTAGTCTTCTTTGGTGTGATCAGGCACATTAATCTTTGAAAAATATCATAGTTAAATATTCTGAATACAAAAGTTCATATTAAAATATCCTCTATTATCATTTTTGCCCAGTCTACATTTTTTTATCCCGGTAATTTTAAAAATTTAAAGTATTTAACATAAATATTTTCGTCCAAGCTTTTTAAATGTTATTTAAGGATAAAATTATATACTTCGAACTGTTTTTCTTGCAATATAATTCTCTCACCTACGGTGTTTTCCTTGGTTGATTTGAAAAGCATGTATTAAAGTTTTGAAGAAGTTTTTTTATTTTTTAACCTAAAAGTTTTGAAGAAGTTTGATTTAGTATATTTACATCATCAATAAATTCATAACAATTAGGTGAAGATTAATGCACCTTTTTAAAATATTACATATTAGCTAATGAATGATGTATGTTAATTTTAACAAAAATCAATCAAATAGTTGTTCTATTACAAAAATAGTAAAATTAATATTAATTAACACAATATTTCCTTCATTTGAGGGTGGCTTTATATATTGACTCTTTTTTCTTGTCTTACTTTTGCTTAAATAATGTTGACCAAAAGTAAGATGGTAGCATTAGTGAAGTTAACATAATATCCTTCACACCCACACACAAAAAAATAAATTAAAGGGTCAAAAATATCCACCAAATGGTCGGCCAGAAACATCTAATAGCTTAAAGCAAAAAAGAAAAGACAAAAATGCCCACAATATTATAATAATTGGTGCAAAAGTGATTAAACCGTTAAATTGCCCTAACGTCCGTTAATTTTCAGTGTTAAATGTTGACCGTGTTTGCCATGTGTCAGTATTTGCTAATGTGGACTAAAAAAAGGATAAAAGTACCCACGAAGTCATAAGCCAAACTCATCCGATAACCTAAAGAGAGAAAAGAGCAAAAGTATTTATAACATTATTTTAGTAAGTATAATAGTAATCAATCTATGAAAATCCGCTATGTAGTTTCTTTTTATCACCATGTATCCCACCAACTTCCTCCCTCTCTCTCTTTACTCATTTTTCTTATCTGCAAAACTTGAGATTCAACACAATGAAATAGATAGCACACAATTGAAGATCGAGAACGAAGAAATTGTAGCTTGTTATAAAGAATGTAAGCACTTCATGAAAGAAGTTGTCTCTACTAGCAATGCCTTCATAATTACGCACACCTCCTACGCCACTTACCTTAAGAACATTAGCACAACATTAAGTGATTTCATTCACGATGAGATTTGAAATCCTCAATTGGCTTTCGGCATTACTGCAAAAGAAACAAGTAATTTTACTTGTTGTTCGATTAAAATGACATTTTTTCACATGAAATTCATACGATGACCAATCTCCATAGAATTTCACTTGGGAATTTTTTGTTCGCGTCAGCAAAAAATGATCAACTTTTACTTAGGTATTAACTAAACGGTCAATATTTAAAAGATTTGATGGATTAGTCACTATTGCACTTATTAAAATAACATTATGAGTATTCATGTCCTTTTTATCATTTTAAGCACTTGAATACTTCTAGCTTATGACTTCATGAAAATTTTTGCCCTTTTTTAGTTCACATCAATAAATATTGACACGTGGTAAGCATAGTCAGCATTTAACACCGAAAACTAACGGATGTTAAGGCAAGTTAATGGTTTGATTACTTTTGCATCAAATTTGATAACATTATGGGTATCTTTGCCTTTTTATCCTAAATTAAAATAAATGATATATAACTTTTAGACAGATTTTTTTTAAAATTTTCTTCAATAGAAAGATATTTATGAATAAAAAAACTAAATATCTAACATTTGAAATCAATATTTTGAAAAATATATTTTTATTATTATTGATATTGATGGGGTCTATTGGCTTTCCATGGAATATATTAAAAAAAAAAAGGGAGAGAAATTTATGGGAGAAAACTAGAAGAAAAAAACATTTTCAAGCATTATTTTCTCTTAATTTCTCCTCAAAGAGAGAAAGAAAAAATGAAAAATTTTATGTTGAAAATTACACTACTCTCTCTTTTGTACTATAAGAGAAACTATTATATATTTCATTTTTTATAAGAAAAAAATAAAAATTTCAAGAAATATTTATTATATTTTTTTCCTAATGATTGCTTATTAAACTAGAGAAAAAATAAATGTTAATTACAAAGGAATTTTAATTCAAAATTTTCAGTTTTGAATATAAATATTAGGATTAACTAGCTTTTTTAAATTGTATTCTTTTAATTATAGGACGTGGAAGGAATATTATTTTGGTCATATTATAAGATATTTTTCTTTATATATATATATATATTATTTACCTTTTTGCATTTATTAAATGTTAAAAAATTATTAAAAATAATTATTTTTGCCCTTATGCTAAAGGTTTTGGTAAAAAAAAAAGCGATAAAGATAAAAATTTATTAAATTTTAAGGTAAAGTTAATAAAATTTAAAATTTTTTTAATTCTGATAAAATATGTTAAAAGTGACTTATAAATAAAATTAAAAAATATAAATTAATTTTTTATTTAAAAACATAAGGAGGATTATATAAGAACAAAGTAAGATATTTGTCTTACTTTAAAGATTGAACTTTGAAATTCATAGTGTTGAAAGTTAGGAGGGCCTTGAGAGCATCAGGCATTCATTCTTAGAAGTCCACTCCTCCAATTCCATGCTCTGTTTGCTTATCTGCTTTTTCTTGATAATCAATCTTCCATCAGTGTCGCTTTTCTGGTTCTTTACTCTATCCCTTCTCATGATTACTTTAATTAATTAATTACCACTTGCGTCCGTGGTCCGCACAATTTCTTTACTTTTTGAAAAAAAAGAGGGGAAAAAATACATGTTGGGTGGCTAAATGTGATCTCATTAGTCATTACTTGAATTTATGAATTTTTTTAAATTTTTTAATTATAAAGAGTAGGGTTCATTGATAGTAAAAAATGTCTACATGGAGATACTGAAAATAATAAAAGTCTTTACCACTTATACTAAATTTTTGGAGTCTACATCAAGCTTGCTACTGCTTTCATTGTATAGTTAAGTTGCACATTTTAAATCTTTTATACATAATTTATTTCACATTATAATTAGGAGCTCTTTTAGATATAACCCATGTTATAAGACTAAATTAAGATAATAACTCAACATTTTTTATATTTTAAGAAATGAGTGATTTAATATTTATCATTGATATACTTTTATATATTAATGATAAACACTTAAATTTTGTCGAAATATTGTTATTTATATTGCTTATCAATTATATAAGGATGTATATCAATGATATATAAAACGTATATCAATATATAAACAGATGATAATCTCAAATTTTCTAGGTAAATTTTGGTGTCTGGGCGAATTTTCTCTTATGATTAATATGTTGTTTCCCTAACAGAATATGACTGATCATTGACCACACACTTCTTAAAAAAAAAAAAAATTGGTCAACATTTCAAAACTTTTTGTGTAAATGATATTATTATCTTATCTTACGTTAGAATGAAGAGGAAACTTTTTGTATAAACTTACTCAATTTTAAGTCATAGTAACTTTTTTAAACCATAAAATGCTTTTTAAACTTCTTAATTCTAAGTCACAACCGTTTTAACCATAAAATGTTTTTAAAATTATATATTTAGTTTCAATAGCATACCATGTCTCAAACATGATTATTTCTAATAATAGAATATAGGAAGAACTAATTTGCAAGTTCTTATAGTTTTTCCTAATTTTGAATTAGGTTCATGTAGTTTATTTTATTTAATTAAGCCCTTATAATTTGATCTATTAAATATGTTAATTCTTGAAAGTTAAAATTAATATGACTTATTAAATTTTCCAAATTGTTATGAAAATAGAGGTTGAGAGGAGGAGAGAAGAGAGAAAACTATGCTGAGAGAATGAGAGAGTTGAGAGCTTTTTATTTTAATACATCCAATACAATTGAGGTGCTTTCTATTTATATGCACAAATATATCAATTAGATAATATATATATATATATATATAATAAAAATAATTGAAAAATATTATAGTAATTGAAAGATATTAGAGAATCTAATAGATATAATGAGCTAAGGACATCTATATAATATCTTAATATTCATAGCACTCCACCTTAGACATCTA
>NW_026555950.1:0-45494 GCF_029017545.1 Prosopis cineraria | reverse complement strand
ACATCTATTTCATGCATTGAGGTCTAAGTATGTGGCACAATTGCTTCCGTTATGCATTATATCATGTATTTGAATGATTTATTTAAAAGAGTTTTAGGATCCCATACATTTTTAATATTTTATTTTCCTTATTGTATAATTATTGGTTATGATCTAAAAGAGGTTTAAAGGACTCTGATATTGATTGTGTGTGATAAGTGTGACAATTTGGGTAATGTCAAGTGGACATTATTGTGGTGTTACATTAATAATGAGTGTATGGTTGTGAGAATCGCTAAGATAATGATGGTGATAAATGTTGATATGTTCAATAGTATTTTGAGCACTTTGATATGAGTTATAACATGTTATATGTGTGAGCATGTTCATTTTGCATGATTGTCACGCCCCTATACTAAGGGCACGACCGGCATAAAATATGAGATAAACTCATATTCTATAAGCCTTACTTATATGAGATTAAATTAAAATATCATTGACTAATTTATATATATATATATATACTTATAAGGTTTGAAAAATCTCAAATATTTTGTAAGCATTTCGGCAAGTTTCCCCATGTAATTTGGAGTACGCAAAATTTCTACAATAACAAAACCTGTCAACCAAATTCAACAAAAGAGCTTAGGTCCATACTAGTAGATTTATACATTAGCAAATAAAACTAATCTATCTACGGAGTACGTTGAGCATTAAACTAAAATTTATAATACAAAACATATTTACACTGAAAGTAACTAACACGTGTTTCTACTGTTCCAAAAACAATATAGCCCCTCAATGTACAACTGGAGGCACAAGGTAGCTACACTATCTATCCCAATTTATAATTGAAGAAAACAATAGAAAGAAAATCAATGAATTAATTATAAATTTACTAAAATAATCAATAGAAAATATTAATATAAACACACACATCCTAAATATCAAGATCAATAACTAGATAAATGCTTAAACCATGAATATATAAATCCAAATGAAAGTTATTAGAACTTCAAATTTCCTTTTCTTTACTATTTTAATACTTTTTTTTTATAAATTTCTATGCATGCTTAAACTTCTTGGGATATATATCATTCAATATAAAATCCATATGCAATAAAATAGGAATTTGCTTTTGAAGATTAAATTTAAAGAAAATAAGTTTCAAAGTTCTTTCTTTAGCGATACTTAATTAGAATGATTAACCAGTGTGGACATACAATTTATGAGGGTAAATAACTAACAAGTGTGAATACATAATCCATGAGGGTAAGCCATCAATAAGCGTGACTTAAAGTCACGAAATAATCAAGCATGGCTAGAAGCCATAAAACAAGCGCGGGCACAAAGCCCATGAAACAAGTGTGAGTATAATGCTCATGAATATCCGTCCCTCTGTTCCACGTGCATTGACCTATGCACGAAGCTAACACTTCCTACAAATACTCTACTAACTATGTGTACCAAGGCACATCAAGGGCCAACAGAACTACCGTTAGCATCCAGTGTTTTGAATTCAGTCTCCCTAATAAAAAAATCAAGCATGCATGTATTTAAACAATCATTTAAAAAAATCATTCTTTTCAAGATATAAGGTTCAACTATGAACTTCCCCTTTTAATACATTTTTTCCATGTATGAATCACTATAAAAACAGATTTCAAATCAAATATAAAATTTAAACAATTGGATGATTTTGAAGAAATAGTTGATTTAATACATATTAGATCCAATAACATAACTTCTTGATAAAATAAAATAATTTCAATGTTATCTAAATTGAATAAAATAAGACAAATAGAGAGAACTATATAAATCATAAAGAAAATATTAGCAAAGACTTAAACATAGTATTAAATAAAGATATTTTAAAAGACATTTTAGGATAATTGGGATGCCCTCATGCACCTGAGAGATTCTCAAGAATTCTAAAACTTGCTTTTTTTAGCTTTTTACTTTAATTCTAATGATATCCTTAATTTCCTGATAAAAAAATCATAATCCTAAAATTATTTATCATGAAATTTTCAAGTCAAATTCAAGAACGAGCTTTTTAATTTAAAACTAATCACCACATCATTACGTTCAAATATAATTTGTTAAAGCTTCCTCATCAACAATATAAACTTTCAACCCAAATATAAAGTTCTCCTTTCCTATCAATAAACTCAAATTTAACCATAATGATTAATTAACCTTACCCTTCCTTTAAGAATTTAATCAAACCTCTTGAGAGCCTTCCTATTTGCTCATCACATAACTAATTTTCATCCGTCCCAACTTATTATCCTCACCATTTAATTTCCAAATCAAACTTTCATACACTACTTAAGTATCATCAAGAGTACAAAATATTGCAAATTAAATCCCATAACAACCATTTAAATTACACTTGGCAGCACCAAATTTAGAAATTTCAACTGGAAATTTGAACACATATGTATACTCATTTAACAAACTACTTCCTTCACTAATTTACACAACAAAGAAATTTAATTGCCTTATTCTTCAGCAAAACCTAGCTAGAACGCCTAAGAGAAATTTCAGTCACCATCTCCAATAGTTATGATAGCCATCACTCATAAGAGATCAGAATTAGAAGAGATCAAAACTCGTTGACAGCAAAAGAGAAAATCACACTTACCATACACATGCGTGCCACTTACAACAGCTAAGGAGGAAGAAGAGACAAAGACTAAGCACACTTCATCAACACTGAGTAGAAATTGACGGCAACTAGAGATAGGGGAAACAAGAAACAGTGCTGTTTCACGATAGATCCTCAATGGAGAAGAAACAAGAAAGCTACAGCAAGTGCAAAGGGGGAAGGGTAACAAATGAAGTGAACAAAGAGCTTCAACTAATAGCTCCACAATGGTAGAGTCGAGATCCTGGGTCAGGGGACAATGACGGAGCTAGAATCCTTAGTAAAAGGAAAACATTTTTGTCTCTTCCAAATCAACTATTTCTCTTTTCTTCCTTCTTTGTTCCCTATTCAGCTTTTAATTATAAATTTGTAAGTGCAATGAGCTAGCAAAAAACATTCACCCAATTTACTCTTAAATTTTAAATCTTCATTATTTATCATTACCTTTTTTTTTCTAGCTAGTCCCTAAGTAGTATTCAGGATGAGGAGCTAGTCTATTTAGTTATATTAGATTTTTTTCTATTTTTAAAACAATTAATAAATAATATTGATATTTAGGTATAGTAAAATTGTGGGCTAATATTCATGAGGCTAAGTTAAAAATTTGAATAGATTTGGGTTAAAAAGTAAGATTAAAATGAGTTTAAAGTTTAAAATATGAAAAATAAGGGAGTGCAAAGTATAATAAGTAAAAGATACAAATTATAAAATATAAAAATCTATACTCCTAAACATGTCATTTTCCTCGAGAGGGGGCATATTACATGTGGCTCCGCCACTGGCTACTAAACGAACGAAGGAGGAGAAAAAGGAACAGAAATAGCTAAATACTCACCTCAACGGCAGACATACGATAAAAGAAAAGGAAACATGCAAGCCATCGACGGTGAGGGGAGGAATCAAGAAGAACGGTGAGGAGGAGATGAGCAGAGAATGAACAAAAGATCTCTCTAACTCTTGGTGGTTTTGGAGCTTGAATAGCAGAGGAGAAAGAAGAAATATCTTAACATTAAGAGATTGGGAAAACTACAAGAAATGTAACATGGAAAATTACAAAAATGGGCACAATTTTTTCTATGATTTAAAAATGAATAAAATTAAACTTTTGCTTGATAGAATTCAAACTCTTGATCTTCAAAAAAATTTCCTAGCATAAATTCTACAAAAGAATCACTTTCTGCTGGCTATAAAACTTGTTTATATAAAATATCTATTGTAAGAAAAATTTGGTTCAATTTAAAATTTGGAGTCATTACAATGATCATATCGGTAGGAGTTTGGCTTAGAGAGAGAAGTAGGTAAATTCACATGGTACAACCACCTGTTCACAATTAAAGGTTAGCTCTTGTCCCATTATTTGTTGAGGAGCTATCCTTGTAATGACCTGGGAATTTAGAAATTTTTAAAATATGCAATAAAGAATTAATTGACCAAGTAAATCAATAATAGCAAAAAAAAAATGGAGAGAGAGAAGGAGAAGAGAATGAATGTAATAATCCAAAATATAATTATAAAGGTAAAATGAATAATAAAAATAAATAACATATTTTATTAATATTGGGAGGAAATTTAATAAGAGATATTGTGGTTTAGTGGAAATTATTTTAGTGCTCACTTAAGTTCGAACCCTCCTTGTGTTAAGAGGGATTTTATTTTGCTTCTACCTAAAATTACTAGACAGCCCTAAGTTGGGGGGAAAAAAACAGAAGAAGCAAACATCAGATTTTTATATCCACTTTCCCCTGCTTTTCGATTCAGTTTGGACCTAAACCAAGCTTCGAGAGTTATCTTCCTCTGCTCTTCCTCACCACCACCATTCTTCTTGTCTGCCATCGGTGAGTGAGTGATTTAAAGGGCTGCCGCTGCACTGCAGATTTGGGGTGTTGGTGTTGAAGCCATCGGGTTCTTCTTCTTTATCTATTTACTTCGCATTCACCAGCTCTCTCTGCTCTTTCCTGGTTCGTGCACCGGTCACCCTTCTTCTACTTCTTTGTTTGATGTTTTCCCATGTTGGTGTGAGTAAGGGAGCATTGGTTCTTGTTTCTTTCTGTTGCTATCTGTTCACCATTGCATATAACCATTCATCTTGCAAGTTCTCTTCTTCCCCTGTTCGCGTCACCTCTGTTTTTGGTGTGGATGTGAAATCGTTGCTGCTTCCTTCTTTTCCTATGGTGATTTAGTGTATGGGTATGCTTTAAAACTCTATTTCTTTCCCCTTGTTATGCCCGTGAGGATGGATAGCACTTTTGGTCCCTCATTTATTGTCCGCTTGTTGTAGTGTATGTGAGGGACTTGGATCCTATCATTATTGGGTTTAAAATTTAATTTTGAAATAGAAATAAATTCGGGAAGTAATGTAAATCAAGTGATGATGCTTGAAGTTTTGTGGGTATGTGATTTAAGGAGTAAAGACTTGATTGAATGGGTTGGAAATTTTTGCACACAAGCTGTTTGTTAAAACGTTTGATAGAAAAAATTTTAGTCTCTGGTAGCAAGTAAATGTGAGAAGTGTATTATTGTTGATTAAATTATTATTGTAGGCAATTATCCTCTATAATGAAAGATTAGAAATGAAGCTATTTAGAAAATTTTGTAAAAAAAAAAAACATAATCAAACAAGCTCTTGGTATGATTGCCTAGAATTTATATACAAGTCCTTGGGGTTTGTTAGATTTTTTAAAAAGGAAGGTGTCACTTACCTGCTAAAACTTGTTGTGATTCTTGATTGAAAATTTATTATAATCAGGACTGAAATGGTAATGCATTTAAAAGTGCAATTGTTATTTTGTTCTTTGTTTACTCAAGTTGGCTTTGTTCCTTTCCAAGGACAAAACATTAACTGCTTATGCTGTGTGTTAACATCAGCATATTATATTTTATCTACTCTGTAACCCCTCCCTGTATGAATTAGTTTGGTTGAAATTTTGGGTGTATATAGTGTACAAAAGAAATAACAATGGTATTACTTTGGGCATTAAGTAATTAAGAATTGGATAATATTACCAAAGCAAGTAAATGATTAGGAGTAAGTTGTGTATTTGAAAATATCTCAAGTAAGTAAATAGCGTCCCAATGACCCCTTGACAAATTCATTTTTATAAAAATATTGATTCGGCATATTCATTTACCATCTCTATTATTTATATAACTTTTTTCCCCTACAAGAACAAATGATAGATTATTTTAATTTGTTTATTTACATATTTATTTATTTATTTATTTTGGTTCATAATTTTAATTTTATTATCAACTGTCACACATGGAATTTTTTTTCTTATTTTACTATATTATATAAAATATGTTGGATTTATATTTCAACTGAATGTTTGAAAGTATTTGCCATATTAAAAATGTTGATTTTATGTTTAAAGAACAATTTAACTATCATGATTCATGCATGGGGTATATACAGTTGAATTCATTTATGTTGAGTGTGATGAAAAATGTTGAAAAGAGATAGTGTATTGGTTTTATTGACCCATGCATGCTTGATTTTAAATGTGGGACTAAATCAGAACATTGGTTGCTAATGGTAATTTCATTAGCCCTTGATGTGCCATAATACACTTAGCTAGCAGGTTCTTTATAGGAGTTGATAGCCCCATGTAAAGGTCAACACACGTGGATCGAAGGGATGGTACTTCATGAGCATTATACTCACGCTTGTTTTGCAGGCCTTATGCTTGCGCTTGTTATGTGGCTTTTAGTTGCATTTGATCATTTTGTGATTTTAAGTTGCGCTTGGTTATTTATCCTCCTAGACTGTGTGTCTATGCTTGTTAATTGTTTTGATCAAGTCCTACTAAAGGGCTTTGAAGCTCATTTTTCTTAAGTTGATCTCTTAAAACAAACTATTATTTTACCATATATGGATCTATTTTGTTTTGTTTATCTTACTTCATAATTCTCAAAGTGTTTAAGCATATGTTGAATCAAAAGAAAATGGAACTTGAGTTCTTAATAATTTTATTTCAATTCATATGTTCCTTGTCTTTATGTTTACATAACTGACAATATATGAGGTATGTGTTTACATTATTTCAATTGACTATTTTATTGAGCTTATAATTAACTTATTATATTTTTTATTATTTCTTTCAACTTTAAATTGAGACGTTATTCACTGAAAACTTACTTTTGATCTCAGATTCATTTGACGATGCTAAATTGCTTGTTGACTTTTAAGGGTCTTATAGCTAAGCCACGTGGAGATTTAATTGATTTTTTTTCTTTTGATGTAATTATTTAATTTATATATTTTATTTTAAAAATATGATTAGGTGCTCTACATAGACTATAGTTTGGGTTCTTAATTTATGTTATACACATTGTCTGTTGGTTGGAAGTAACAAAGCTCTTAGTTTTTATAATTTTCTCTTTAAGAAAATTTTGTTATAGAATTCTCGAGAAGTTCTATTTACGGAGGAAGTTTGGCCAAAATTTCTACAAACATATTAAGACATTTGTTTGAAGAAAAAATATTAAAGATGACCTAAATCTAATATAAATACAATTACGATTTAATATATATATATATATATAGAACATTTTATAGAATTAAGGCTTAAGGGATGTATATTTTGTACACACATCTCATGCCAGTCACTCCCATATTTCAAGGCATGACAGTCTTATTATTTGTCGAGGGATTCAAACCTAGCTTGTCTCCATATGTTCATTAAGGAGACTAGCATAGGGTTCACAATACCTTAGAGATTTGAGAATGAGCGAAATCGTGTTTTGAAAGTGACTGTAGTGACCTTTAGCCAGGTTGCTCCTCATAACTGGTGAGCTAAGGCAATCCATTTACATGGGCAGAGTCTTATTTGATTTAATAGCTCATAATTCTAGTCGAAGGTATCAAACGGATATAAAAGAGATGTTGATCATGCATATCACACTACTAGAAAAATAATTTTTAACGTCGCTAATTTAAGTCAGTTTTACAAAAAAAACAAATGCAAAAAAAGGTGGTGGCAATTTTGAATTTTTCTAAAATATTTTCTACATCATTTCTCTAAAAAACCAACATTAAAAAGGTTAGGTTTTCCATGTTGATTACTATTTTTTTAAAAAAAAAATTTGCTTCCTTTTCCATGTTGATTTCAAAATAACCGATGTGGAAGTCAATTTTACAAAAAAAACATATGTAAAAAAAGGTGGTGGCAATTTTAAAATTTTCTAAAAGAGTTTTTACATCATTTCTCTAAAAAACCAACATAAAAAAGGTTAGGTTTTCCATGTCGACTATTGTTTTTTTTTCCAAAAAAAAAATTCTTCTTTTTCCATGTCGGTTTCAAAATAACCGACATGAAATATAGATATCACATTGGTTTTGGAAAAACCAATGTGGTATCTCAATTTAAATTTTGAAAAGTCGCAAGCGTGATTCTTTAAATTTATTTTGTTCAATTTTTTCAGATCCGTGATGTAACTCTTCTCTCGTCTCTTCTTCATTTTTTAAGAAAACCTTCCACCTTTCTCCTTCTTCCACCATCTAAAGTCCCATCAATAACTGTTCTATAGTCGTCTTGCTACCGTTCGCTGTCATTGTCGCTGTTTGGGTTCTATAGATATTCATATTTCATTTCTCTTCCATTTTTTTTAGAACTGAAAGAGTAAATATTTCTCCTCCATCTTTATATTTTCCCTTTCATTCAAAATACTTTTCCATTCCTTTTCTACTCTCTTGGTTGTTGGTGGTGTATGGGTTGCCGTAGGTGGTACATTGGTGGTTGTTAGTGCGGGGGTCTTCCACTTATGATCTCCTCCTTGCTATTTCAATTTATGAGTGTGGGTGTTGCTCATCTTTCATCTTCCTGTTCCATTAGAGATTTTGCTAGCTCTTATATTGTAAGTTTTTGTTTTTATTTGTTTTTCTTAATTTTTTTGCCTATTGATATTGTAATTGGTTGATTTAGTTGAATATTTGTATAGTTGGGTATTTTAATAAATGAATTTGTGCCTTCAAATCCTTATTTTAATTATTAAATTTATACTTCATAATAGTTTATTTAATTGAATATTTTTATATTTAAGTGTTTACATTGTTGGATTGATTTAGCTAACATTGTTATTGATCTTAGATTAATTATATATTTTTTAGCATTTTGAAAAAATATGTGTGTGTATGTATTAACATATTAGTTATATGAAAAAAATATTATATTAGTTCATTTTATAAATATATATTTAGTGTAACTATAACTTGTTGTAAAATCATTGTGATTTTCAGGTTTTAAGTTTTGGATATATAGAAAAAAAAATTATTTTTTTAAAAAAAGTTGAACCTTTAACAACAGTTATGTAAACAATCGTTGTGAAAAGTCACTTTTTAAGTGTCAACAGTTTTTTCTATAACCATTGTAAAAAGTTCATTTTTAATTTTTTTATTTTTTAAATACTTTTCACATTGTTTATATAAATAACCGACGTGAAAATATTTTTCCATATTGATTTAATGACCAATGTGAAAATTCAACTTTTCACCCCCTTCTTTCTACTTTCCTTAATAATTTACGCAAAAAGTCTAAAATAACCATTGTTGAAAGTCTTTCTTGTAGTAGTGTTATTATTAACCATCACATGGTTGATAAGATTGTGACAAAATTGTACTATCCATACTATTGAGATTGTCACATGATTACTGTTATTGTGACAATAATAGTTGTAATAATATGTGGTAGCTTATAACGACTCAAGATAGTGATGGTATGGATTGTATGTGATAATAATGCAATTTCACGTTTATGTGTATATTTCATGTTTTAAAACAAATTAACATGCATTTCCATGGAATAGATATACCTTAATTATTGAGTGGTTGTACTCACTTTTATCTTAATATTTTACAGGCGCTAACTCGAGTTAGGATAAGGGAAAAGTGCTGAAGGCATAGGAATTGAGATTCCTATTGAAATGCCTCCTTATTTTGATAATTGTAATAACCTAAGAATTTTAAGTAAAATTTGAAAATATGATAAAGTTTTTAAAGTATATTTTTATTAATCTTGGTGAAATTTATCATTCCAAGGGAGTTAATTCTAACAATATATCTTTTATCTATATTTGCTCTGGCTGTTGCTTGAGGATAATATATATGGGTTTGAATTTTCTTAGTTAAATTGATTTTTGGTGTGAATTGGGTGACGTTGAAGAAACGAAATATGAGAGGCTATTTAATCTAAATATTTATAATGGGAATTACTGGAAGGAGATTGTAAGAGAAGAGAGCTTGGTAATAGTTTGAGGTGCAATGCTCACAAGGTGTTCGATAAAATGATTAAGAGAGTCTTGTTATATCATGGCGTGATATGTATGATGATTATGTTGTTGGTTAAATATGCCATTGTTAGAAGACAATTATTATTTTAATAGAAGTTAGGAGGTATGATTAGCTCTATCACCAAAATAAGAAAATCTTTGGAAAAGCATTTGAAATATAAAAAAAATTGGTCTTATGGCTTAAATAGTGAGCATTAAAAAAGAAAGAAAGAAAAAGAGGTTTTTGATAACATGTTTGAAAAAGAGAAATTTTGGGTTTAAAATGGCAAAACTGATGTGATTGGCATGCCATCATTGACTAAACAATCTTGGAAGGAATTTGTGCTTTGCAATGAAAGTTAAAGTAAAAATTAAAGGTTTTTGGAAAAAATATTTGAGGTGGTAATTTAGGAACCAAATTGTTACTTATATATTCATCCTTGGTATAACCTCACAATGCTTATTGCAATGTTGAAAAAGGAAAAAGTGAATGTTTTCTTTCAATTATTTCTCTAAGTTGTTTGGATTAAGGATTTTGGACGGTAAGGAATGTTTGAGGAGGTGACAATGGTATTATTTGAATATTAAGAATTTTAAGGCCAAGCATGGTGATTAGAAGACTAGTTTGGATGTAAGTTATATACTTAAAACTCTATAGGTAAGTGAATAGAACCCTAATTAATTTATCAATGAAAGTCTTTCATTGAAATTATTACATTTTTATGTATATTATTCCTATTAACAACTATGATATATATTAGTTACTTTGCTAATTAAAGTATCTCATTTTTTTAGAGATTATAGAATAATGTTAAGGGATAATTAAATTATGATTTGTGTTCATATTTTTCTTAAGAGATATACTTTTAAGATTGATGAAGGCATTTTTATTTATTTACTTCTAAAAATTTTTGGCCACTTAACAAATTCAAGAATGAATGTTATTTATGAAATTTGATTTTGATGAGTATTGAATTAAAGTTTGAAATGATTCATGCGAGTCTGATATTGAAAATGCAAATTGTATTTCAGAAGTGATTATTCTTCTTGCATGTTTGAAAAATGATTTTAGAGGACTTTAAGCATAACACTATTGCTAACAACAATTCCATTACTCCTTGGTGCGTCATGGTCAATGACTAGCTAGTTTGATTTTCGTGAGCTCCATTCTCACGTTTGTTATTCGTGGGTCTTGTACCTGTGTCTGTTTCATGGTTTTAACCACATCTGGTTAGTTATCCTCATGGACTATGTGTTCATATTTGTATCATAGTTTTGATCACGTCTGTATTTCATGGCATAAGCCGCATTTGGTTATTTACTCTCGTGGACAGTGTGTTCAGGTTTGTTATTTGTTTTGTTAAGTCCTCAAAATTCTAAATTTTTTAATTAACTTGTGTATTTGAAATTTCAATTATTTTAATTAATAAATATACTACTTTGATTTACATATGGATAATTTGTTTTCTTCAAACATGATAGAAAAAACCAATTTCAATTCACTCTCATTTTATGATTATGATTAAGATTTATAGATTTATTATGTTTATTAGATTGAATTATTATCTTTCCAATTATTTTACATGATTATTGAGTTATTATTTTTATCCTTTTAAATTCTACTTTTTTATGTGATTCATTGGAAAATGTTTTGGTCTCAGATTCATTAGTTGACGCTAAACTTTTTGCTGATTATTGAGGAGTTTATCATTGAATGGGAAGTAGATGAGCTGTAGACTAAGCTACCTTTTGATGTAAACTTGAATTATAAAATTATATTTTGTACATTAAATTTTATGTGCTCTACTTAAGCTATAGCTAGGGCCTTTATTTTGTTATATATTCTGTCTACTAACTAAACGAGGCTAAGCTCTTGATTGATTTAAATATTTTACTTGATATATTGTATTGTAAAATTTTGAGAGATCCTATTTATAGGGGAGGTTTTGTTAAAATTTTTACCAAAGTATTGAAGTTTTTTCTATAATGTAAATTTAATTATGTTTTAGAAATAGAAAATTTTCTCAATTTAAGGCTTAAGGGATGTGCGATATGGTTCATACCTTGTGCCGATCACCCTCTATTTTAGGACATGACAATTATTATGTGTAATTGAATATGGAATTGCCAACTAGCAATGCATTTTGGTTATACTTGCACTAATGTTATACCCATGATTGAGTTATTGTATTTTGGGCCCTAAAGTGATTGTTGTGTATTGAACTATTCCTATAAGACTAACATACTAGTTCAAATATAGTTATAGTTGTATTGACCTACATGAATGATTATTTTGAATATATGCAATGCTATGGCCTCCTTTTATTTTAAGATAAAGGGGTTGAGGATTAATTTTATGATAAATATGATGTATGGTAACTATGGTGTCTTGCACAAGTTATTCTAGGTCCATTGTATATGGTCTAGGTGTTTGGTTGTATTTATGGTACTTAGCTAGAAGTTTAGGCACCCAAGTTGTGTTTTGAGTGTGAAATTGTGCTAGTTTGCAAATGAGTCTCCAACTTTTGATTGGGTTAGAATTTTAGAAATGAAACTAGTGTCATTAATTAGTGCTTATAAAGAGCTTTTTGTAGACACTTAGATCACCTCAATTAAGTGTCAGACGAAGAAATGGGACATGTCAGAAGTTCAACTCTATGTGTTGTCAAATGACAGCAAAATGCTACCAATTTTGTGCAATGTGCCATAGTACAATCCTTTGTCTCTTGATTTCTTGTTGTTTTAAACTGACTTTTAGTGATTTCAAATATCATTTGGTATCCCATGCTTTTAAAATTGTTGGTACTTTGATTTATTCATCTAATCCTATTTATAAAGCAGAGAGAGAAGAAAAAATTTAGTCCTATTTATAGGGTACTTGTCAGTTTTCAATGCTCTTATTTACATTTTTGCCCTTATTAAATACTTTGAATAAAAATATCAGCAATGAGATTTAAGAATATTTAGCAAGGGTAAACGTGAAAACTTGTTAAAACTTAAAATAAAGTTAATGAGGTTTAAAGTTTTTCTTAATTTTGGTGAAACATGCTGAAAGTAACTTATAAATAGGACCAGAGAAGTTCATTAGTTTTAATTGGTTTAACATTGCTTTAACTATTGAAAACTTTGGATCCCATTTTTATCTCTTCTATTGTTTATTTATTTTAACTATAGTGAACTTGTTTATAAAAAAGTTAAGACAATCCATGTGAGTTAATCCAATAATTACTGCCGTAGTTTTAGCTTAAGGGCATTAGTATAGTTAGAGATATGCATGATATTCAAGAGATCTAGGGTTCAAATCTTAGGTCAAGAAAGAAACATTAAATTTTATCTATTTTATGTTCACACAACAAATATTCTTACGTGTTGCCTTTTCTTATAGAAAAATAACATTTAAAAAATATCGCCTATTATCCTATTATAAAGAAAAATTTTATAAATTTAGAAAAATTGTTGCCTTAGAAAAATTTATTCTCCCCAATTTTCTTAATATTCAGATTTCTTATATCCTTCTTCCTGATCATTCCAGCTTCAGAACAGGCAGCGAAAAAGAGAGAGACTGTGTGTGTGTCCGAATCCTTCCTTCCTTCTCATCATCGGTCTGAACCTCTGGACCTCGCCGTCGTTCTTCAATCTCCCCTCACCACTGGAAACTTGTCATCTTCCCTTTTCTTCTCTTGTTCGTCTGCCGCTGAGGTGAGTAGTTTACCTCTTTCTGTTCTTCTCTCTTTTCTTTTGTTCGCTTGTTCAGCGGAGCTGTGATTGGAGCTCTTCCTTTGTCGCCCTTCCCCTCTACTCTTGCCGTGACTTGTTTGCTTCTTCTCCACCGAAGATCTGCCGATAATGTGCACTGATTCTCGTCCCTTGTTTTTGGTCGCTGTCATACATATTCCATGGTTGGTGTGGGGTGAACGTGTGCTTAGACTTTGACTCTTCTTCATCCTTAGTTGCTGGAAGTGGTATGCATGTTTATGGTAAGAGTGGTTCTCTCTTTTGTTGTCAACTATTCTTGCTCTCTTCTAAGTGGCTATCATAATTGTTAGAGATGGTGATTAAAATTTCATGTAAGCGTTCCAGCTGGGTTTTGTTGAAGAAAAAGGAAATTGAATTTCTTTATTAGGTGAATTAGCGAAGGAAGAGGTTTGAACGAATATGCAGATATGTGTGTTAGAATTTCTAGATGAAGTTTCCAAACGTGGTTTCTATCAAGTATAACTTAAATGGTTGATTTGGAATTTAATTTGAGATATTTTATGTTCTTAATGATGCTTAAGTATTGTATGGAAGTTTGATTTGGGAATTAAATGGTGAGGATAAGAAGTTGGAATGGATGGAAATTAGTTGTGTGATGAGCAGGTAGGAATGCTTCCGAGATATTTATTTGAATGATTAAAAGAAGGGTAAGGTTAAATAATTTATATAATTAAATTCAAGTGCATTGATAGGAGAGGAGAATTTTATGTTTTGAGTTGAAAGCTTAGATCATTAATGAGGAAGCTCTAAGAAATTATACTTGAATGTAATGGTGTGAAAGTTAGTTTTAAATTAAAATGTTCATTCTTATATTTGGCTTAAAATTACTTAGTGACTTTAGGATTATAATTTGTTTGTCAGAAAATTAAGGACATTATTAGAATTAAAGTGAAGTTAAAAGGAACAAGTTTTAGAATTCTTGGGAATTGCTTAGGTGCGTGAGTGCGTCCCAATTATATTGAATTTTATTTTACAAGTTTCTTTATTTAATTTTGTATTTAAGTTTTTGGTACTATTTTTTTATGATTTATATAGTTCTCTCTATTTATCTTATTTTTATTCGATTAGAATATCATTGAAATTATTTTATTTTATCAAGAAGTTATGTCATTGGATCTAATAAGTATTAAATGATCCAATTTTTTAAATGTTATATTTGATTTGAAATATGTTTTTGTAGTGATTCATGCATGAAAAATAAAATGTGTTAAAAAGGAAAGTTAATAGTTGAGCCTTATACTTTGAAAAGAATGATTTTTTAAAATGAATGTTTAGATCCATGCACGTTTAATTCTTTATTAGAGAGACTGAGTTCAAAATACTAGATACTAATGATAGTTCTATTGGCCCTTGACACGTCTTGGTACACCTAGCTAGCAAAGTGTTTGTAGAAAGTGCTAGCCCCATGCATAAGCCAACGCACGTGGAATGGAGAGATAGATATTTATGGCATCGTACTCACACTTGTTTTGTGCACTTCATGCCTGTGCTTGTTTTGTGGTTTCTAACCACGCTTGATTACTTCATGGCTTTAAGCCGCGCTTGTTAGTAACTTATCCTCGTGGACTATATATTCATACTTGTTAGTTATTTACCCTTGTGGACTGTGTGTCCACATTTGTTAATCATTCTAATTAAGCCCGCTAAAGAAGAAACTTTGAAACTTAATTTTTTTTTCAAATTTAATCTTCAAAAACAAATTACTATTTTTACTATATATGAATTTTATATTGAACTATATATATATATATCCCAAAAAGTTTAAGCATGTGTAGAAATTTATAAAAAAAATAATAATCAAGTAAATAATCAAATGGTAAAAGAAAAGAAAATTTGAACTTTTAATAACTTTTATTTTGATTTATATATTCATGGTTTATGCATTTACCTAGTTATTAATGTTGATATTTAAAATGTGTGTGTTTATATTAATATTTTCTATTTATTATTTTAGTAAATTTATAATTGATTCATTAATTTGCTTTCCATTGTTTTCTTTGATTTATAAATTGACACATTACTCACCGAAAAAATTTGTTTGGTCTCAAATAGTATAACTAACCTTGTACCTCCGATTGAACATTGAAGGACTCAATCATTTTTGGAACAGTGGAAACACTTGTTAGTTTCCTTCAGTGTAAATATGTTATGTATTATAAAATTTTAGTTTAATCCTCAACGTACTACGTAGTTAGGTCTTAGTTTTATTTTATTGATATAAATCTACTGATGTGGAGCTAATCTCCTTTGTTGGATTGGCTGACAAGTTTTGCTATTGTAGAAATTTTGAGAGGTTCAAATTACAGGAAAAACATTGCTGAAATTTTTATAAAATATTTAACACTTTACTACGAACTTTATAAATTCTATATCGATAATTTAATTTAATCTTTGGTTAATTAAAGCTTATGAAATGTGAATTTATCTTAGATTCCGTGTCAATCATACTCTTAGTACTGAGGTGTGACATAATTTATCTTGGTAACATCCACCATAAATAAAAATATTTACATGCCAAAATAAATTCTATCCATGATTCTAATTGAACTATAAACATATTGGTAAACTATCTTCTATAATTACAACTTCAAAATAGAATCATGGAAATATATATATATATATATATATGTATGTATGTATGTATGTATGTATGTATGTATATTTATAATCCTCAAAATATACCAAAATATGCTAAAAGCAAGGTAAAAAAATTAAATATCCTTCAATGTTCTTTCTCCTTGCCTTGATTCTCAATAGTATGATCTATTTCAAGCTTCAAGTAATAATGGTCAATTTATCAAAATCAATAAGCTTATATCATGAATTTATAAAACTCAACAAGTATAGACATTCATTGGCCAAAGTATTATACACGCAAAATAACATCTCATTAAATCATTTATTTTTTGCAATTCACGGTATTAAAATTCTATAACATTAAGTCAACCAAACAATGCTATCATAAGAATTAGAGAAATGCTACTTTGGATCCAAATACTTCCTTGTCCCAACTTCTCTTGGAAATGAACTTCTTTGGGCTTTTCACAAATATCAAAGCCTAAAAAAATTATCCAATTTCCACTATATAATTTTCACAATCCAAAATAAATTCATAATTCTGTACATACAAAAATAAATTTTCCAAGAGTTGTACTGTCACAGCCAATGAATTCCACCCATTGGTGTTGGCTTCTTCACTAATAGTTAAAAATTGTGAAAACATGCTACTGTTTGTTGGGATTTATTAATTTTTTTAAAAATGATGCATTTAAATTTCAATTGCCATTGTCAAGGCACTTATATAGGGTATTTATTAAGGTATAATTGAAAAGATATAAATTTTTTCAAGAAATTAAGATTTTATCTAATTTTTTTAAGAACTATGAACTAATTACCAATATCTTATATTATGGCCAGATGGAGTACTCTCCTAGATCCTATTTATGAGATGTAGAGAAAATATTTTTCATCCTAATTATAAGGCATAACGTTGATTTTTTATCACAAAATGTCCTTTTTATCACTATGAATGTAAGAGAATATATTATTAAAGTATGTCTATTTAATAGGAATAAAGTTGAAAAAATATTATACCTTTAGAGAGAATTAATGATTTTTAAAGTATTCCTTAGTTTTGATAAAGTCATGTTTGAACTTAAAAGTATGTATACTTACTGATAAATAGGACAAAAAAATATAGGATAAAAGTAACTAATTCAGACTTTTTCAAAGAATGGTATTTATATTCTTTTGTTAAAAGTAATTCCCTCCATCCCAATTTATAATATATATTTTTTGACAAAATTACATATGTCAATAAAATTTGTTAAATACAATTTACAATTATATTTTAAAAAAATAAATTTTTTAAAAATACTCTTATTTTAATATATCTTTATTTGTAAAACATTAAATAGATAGAAATAGAGAGAGAATATAACAAGAAGGGAAGGGTAATATTGAAACAAATACAATTAATAAAAACTTATTTTTTTCAAAATATCTTATATTTTGAAACAATGAATCAGCTCCAAAAGTATATTATAAACTATGTTGGAAGAAGTATTAATTTTTCAATTTTACCTTTCAATGCAATAAATGATCCAAATTAAGCGGCATCTTGGAATTAAAAAAAATCCAATCACACAATGCAATAAAAAAAAATTAAATTCACATTACTACAAAATAAGCTTACAGAATTACTTTTTTTTAGTCTTAGGAACCCTTTAAAAGCCCTCCCGTATTGAGCACTTTGAAATATACAGGAGCCCTTTATAAAGCGCTCCTATATGTATTAGATATAGGAATGTTTTTTGAAGAGTGCTCCCATATATGTAAGCAAAAAATGGCCTACAGGAGCGCTCAACTATAGAATTGACATATGGGAGTGCTCTTTAGAAAAGCACTCCCGTATGATACATACAAGAGCGCTGTGCTCTTGTATGTCAATATACTGGAGCACTGTTGAAATGAGTGCTTTCGTATGTCAATTCTACTAGAGCGCTCATCCAATAAGCGCTCTTGTAGGCCATATTTATTTTTTGTTAATATAAATTTTTTGAAATTTCTTCCTTTGTATCTCTTTAAAAATGACTAATCTCAATATCAAAAACCAATCCAGAAACAATATCAATATAAAAATTTATATATAAGGAAAGAACTTAAAAAACAACAATTTCAATTTCCTAACTAGCTAGTTTAATTTCTAACAAGTTTAACAAATGAAATTATTAGTATTTTTCTAACATTGAAATCTAATTTCCTATCATAAACAACTGATAATATATTCTGACCACTCTTCAATTAAATATTCTATTTGCTTCATAGTAAAATGCGAGGATGTTGTTCCAACAAAATACTACATAAGATATGAAAGCAACATATAAGTATTTAACATTATATTAATTTAATTTCAAAGCTTTTGGCTTACATTTTTAAGAATAATCAAACTAATAATCATTGAGAGAAAGGTAAGATTGAAAAAAAAACGTAAATATTACATATTATTATATTTTGGATCAAGTAGCATTTTTAAAAGTTATCTTGCACTCATTTTGATTCTATATATTAGTCACTTTTCAAAATAAAATTAATGATTATATAGATTAGCTACTTAATTAGCTGTTTTCTAAAAATCACCCTTTATTACAAGTTCTGAGAACTTGTTATCTCCTTTTAATTCATACTTTTTAAGTAGCATTAAACCAAGTTGGTCAAAAAAAAAGTAGCATTAAACCAAAAGTGTTATTTCATTTTTAGATTGTTTTAATGATTTAACTATTTCTTATTAATGTGGTGGGATAGTTATGCTAGTATAAAATTTGGCTTTTATAGGAGACTTTTTACATCAGTTGGAAGGCAAACGATGTAAAAAGTCCAGACGGTGGCAATTTTGTAATATTAGCCATGATTATTAGACTTTTTACGTCAGGTGCTTTTTTAACCAATGTAAAAAGTACTTTCTACATCCAGTGCTCTATCACCCGATGTAGAAAGTACTTTGAATTTTTAAAAAAATTAAAAAAATACACACTTTTTACATCGAGCGCTCTATCACCTGATGTAAAAAGTATTTTGAATTTTAAAAAATATTAAAAAATAAACACTTTTTACATCAGTTTTAGTGGTAATCGATGTAAAATGTATTATCTACATCGATTACCCTAGCAATCGATGTAAAAAGTCATTTAAAGTTTCAGTTCTCATCATCTTTCTCACACAGAACGTATTTGCATCATCTTCCTCCTTGTCTTCTACTCTTCTCACCTCTATATTGTGTTGCCCTCCTCCTCCTCCTCCTTATCTCCTAAACAAGATACCTAAAACTCAAGATCCATTTTCTCCAAATCCTTTTCCTCCTTCCTCCAAAGTCATTTTCGCATATTCATATAATAGTTTTAGTAAATCTGCTCTTACAAGTTCGTTAACCATTAGATCAATCTAAATTTTTTCAGATAGTTTGGAACATCTAATGCGTCATTTTCAACGGTTAGATCATTGATTAGTTTTCAGATGTTAGATTTATTTTGTTCGCATTACAACCTCTATTTTGGGTGCTTCCACCATTCTTCTCCTCCTTCTCTTACCTTCTCTCTCTTGTGTAGCATCTCATTGGTGTCATTCTTGTCAAATTTGGGTTCCCTTAGCTTGAATATTACTCATTCTCAGTTATTTATATGTTGCCATTAAATCTGAATTTGATCTTGTTTGATATTGCTTATTTGATTTTGGTTGGATTTGCTAATTAAAGGATATGCTTATTCGATTTGCTAAATATTTTTGTTTATATTTTATATATGTTTGCAGTAGCCTCAGCATAATAAAATGAGAATAAAAATATAATCAAACAACTATATAAACAATGCTAAGGTCTTAGTTCTTTCCCTTACCCTGTTTTTAGTTATTCAATATGTCATGATAGATTTGCATACTAATTTGCGCAGTTTTTAGGTTGCTTGTGGTGGAAATGGTGATAGTATTGTTTCTACAACCATGTTTTTGGCTTCTATGGTGATTTTTTTATTAATGATTTTCATACTTTCTTTTGTTGTTGTTTAATACCCCTTCTATATATGATATTATTTTGGTTTCATGGCATAAATAGTACATGTTTAAGAAATTTTCTTTTCCTTATTTTTTTTAATTAAATGATTTCATGTCTTAATGAGGTGAGCAAAAGGATTCATGCTCTGCACCTTAAGTTGGCTTTACATATATTTTTTTGCTCATAAAATATTAAGTTAATTTCAACAAAGTGCTACTTACTTGGTTCATTTTCATTTATCTATCTATTTATTAATATTAATTATTTTTCTTCTTCTTCATGTTCAAGGTATCCACTATAGGAGGAAGTGGTTGCAAATGCAAGAAAACAAGGCATTCTTCAGTACTTTTGAGCTAGTCTTGCCCTATCTAAAAGGTATCGTATGGTTGGAATATTAGAAATAGTTAAATATTCAATACTTATAAATATAAGCTTTTATGTTTGCATATTCAGATTACTTGAGTAATGGCTATTCTTGGTTGTCATTGGTAGTTTCCTTCAAATTTTCTATTTATAGTTAACCACTTTTTTCTTTCCAATGTCTCTTTAGTTCTATTGAGCACCTTTTGTATATGATTTTGGCCTTCTATTCTAAGATAACTGTCCACTATAAGCTAAAATTAAATCTACAATATGATTTTTTTTGTAGTATGTATGTACCAATAATGTTTTCAGTAGTTAATAGTAGTTTTATTTTCTTCTACAAGGGTATGAAACCCATAAGACAAAAAAGCTAAGGCCTTACCAGATTTTGGGAATGAAGAGTATCAACACTTGGTGTGTGTGTGTGTGTGTGTTTTCAACTTGCTCATATAGGAAAAGAAAGAGTTGCTGTCAAGAGCTTGTTCCCCTTGCTTATGTGCACTTGTATTTTCTAAGGAATTTTAGGTTCTTTTAATTTAGCATACAAAAATTTTGTTTATATTATTTAATTATAATTCCAATTCTTCTATTATGATTTAAATAAATGAAAGTTGAATATAAATTGTTATATATTTGAATAAATTAAATAACTCTTTCTTATTTTATGGCTATTGAATTTTATTTTTATTTATTTTAGAGGTGTTTTTCTGGATTATAGGGTTTACAACCTAGAAAAACAACCCTATTTTTTTTTCAAAATAATATTGCTATCTACAGCAATTGTAGATAGAACCGATGTAGAAAATGGACTTTCTACATCGGTTAACAACCCTATCTTTTTCCAAAATAGTATTGTTATCTACAATAGTTGTAGATAGAACCGATATAAAAAATAGAATTTCTACATCGGTTGTGGTAAGAACCAATATAGAAGGTCCACCTTCTATAACAGTTCTGGCGAGATATTGGATGGTTTTTGGCAGATTTAGAGATTTAAAAGGTTATATTGGACAATTGTTCTAAGCAACTATCCAATATAACAAGGACATATTGAATGGTTATTGAGATAAATCATCCAAAGTTTCATTTTAAAAAATTTAAATTCTGTGAACACATATTAGATGGTTTCCTCAATGACCATCCAATATATGTTGAAATATTTAATGATTACAATTACAACCATCTAATATAGTCCTTTACCTCCTTTTATTAGATGGTTATGCTTACAACAGTTTGATAAGAGGCGTCATTTATCAGTAATTTTGTAGTCATGTGAAGCAATTGAGGGGAAAATATATTTTTATGTAATTTTTTTTAATTGATCGTAATTCTAAAAATGTGCTTTTGAACCTACGGAGCTAAATTTACAATTACTACATTAAGGCATACATTTTGAAAAGAATAAATGCAAGTGTGAATTTGAAATCAACAAGAAATGTGAGTTAATATGATTATATGTTAAAGAGTTATGATCTTTTAAATAACTTGCGATAGTGTAAAGCTCTTGTGAAAGCCAACATTGTCCTTGAATTTGTTGATGATTATGTGAATTAAAAACTAATGAGATGTTGTTAATAATGGTTGTGTGGTTGTGAGACTCCATAAGATGATGATGTTGATAAATTATGATATGTGATATGTTCAATAGTGTTTTGAGCACTTTGATATGAGTTATAAAATGCTATATGTGTCAGCACGTACATTTTCAATGATCATCTTAGTGAGAGTTCGTCTTGGGAGGAGGA
Source organism: Prosopis cineraria (assembly GCF_029017545.1). NCBI lineage: Eukaryota > Viridiplantae > Streptophyta > Magnoliopsida > Fabales > Fabaceae > Prosopis > Prosopis cineraria. The sequence continues at coordinate 23,194 of NW_026555950.1, read as the reverse complement.
GTAGGTAAATCCATGTGATATGGCTTGGTTACCTTTTGGCAATCAAAGATTAGACCTTGTCCCTTTGTTTATCGATGGACTGTCTTATTATTTGTCAAAGGACTCAAACTTAACTTGTCTCTACTACATCCCAAAGATTTAAGAATGGAAAAAATTGTGATATGATAGTGAGTGAATGTAGTGACATTTGGCTAGGTTGCTCTTCATAATTGGTAAGATTAGATAGTCCATTCCCATAGAGAGTCTTATTTGATTTAATAGCTCAAGGTTTCAATTAGAGATATTAAGAGGATATAAGGGAGGTGTTGATTACGCATATTATCATTAACTACCATATGGTTAATAAGACTGACAAAATTATATTTTGCATACTATTAAGATTATCACATGGCTATTTTTATTATGACAATGATGGTTGTGATAATATGTGATAGCCTATAATGGCTCGTGATAGCAGTGGTATGGATTGTATGTGATAATAATGAAATTGTATGTTTATATATATATTTCACTTGTTTTAAAACAAATTAACATGCATCTGCATGGAATAGATGTACATTGGTAAATCAATCTTAAAAAGTCCTCTTTAAGGGAAAAATAATCCATGACTTCAAATAATAACCATTACTTATTGAAAAATTTTCGTTCATCACTGCTTCAATTATCTCCAGTAATTTTTTCAGATTTTTGACCTTAATTTGTAAAAATCATATTTCATGATATACAATTCCAAATTGAAGGATTCAAGACTTCATTTGAAGCTTGAAATGTCCTCTATAAGTGACAAAAAATTCAATATAATAATCACCATGTAGCTTCTATAATACCTTTACTAATCTTGTACCTTAGATAAGTAATTTATCTTGGCAACTTCCACCATACATAAAAATATTTACATATCAAAATAAATTCTATCCATGATTCTTTTTTTTTTAACAAAGAAAAGAGCAGCCTACAAGTTGCTAGAGCTTAACCAATCCTGATCAAGTAACCATCTAATCTTCTTCGAGTCACTAAGTTGTTGAAAGCTAGTTCCTAATAGGAGGGCTTGTCGAGCTAAATGGTCTACAACTTTGTTAGCTGAATGATGAACATGGGAGATCTTGATCCGCCACTCTCTATTTATAGTAGTTTGAGCTTCTTCAATAATAATTTTGTCTTGATGTGTACTTATGCCCCTTCCATCGACCAACTCCACCACTTCCAAGGAATAAGATACAATGACCACCTAACATAACCGCATATCCCATACTAGCTTAATGCCCATCAAAATCACCCAAATTTCAAAGCTCAGATATCAGTTCTGACACAGCCAAAGGTAAAGCTAGTGATGAACCACTGCAACCACCGTTTTGCATCATAGGTAAGAACAATCCATCGACATTAACTAAGGACCAGTTTAGAAGGGGTGGGATCCATTTGACTATTCCAATCTTAGGTTGGCATCCATACCAATTCAACTTACAACTTTGTATCAAGAGCTCTCTCAAGCTCTAAAGGATTATAGTAGCTTGGACTTTCACTACTTCATTGACAACAAATGTACTTTTAAAGATTTAAGTATTCTTTCATTTCCATAAAAGCTAACAAATAGTTGTAAATAAAGCAGTCTCTTTCATGGTAATGTAAATTCTAATTAATCTATGAGTGAAGATCCAAAGAGAAGAAGATGTGTCTCTTTCATGGTATCACCACAGAATACCAAAGTTGGTGACTCAATAGACATTCTTGGAGAACATAAAGAAGGTTCTTAAAACACTAATTATACCATGAACAAGTGTGATTGTTAGTTATCTTCCTTTTACATCTCTCCTTATTTGTTAAGAGCCTGTTATAAACACAAGTCCAGAGGAAGGTCTTACATCTTTAAGGCACTCTCATCTTCTAAATCTTATCCCAAGTAAACTTTGTAACCTATCTTTAAGGCTGTAAAGTGTCATAAGCTGATTTGATAGTGAAAGTTCCATGTTTTTCTCATCTCCAAAGAACATCATTAGATCCCTCCATATGCTCCAACCTTTCTTCTACCTTATTCCATATACTTTTGATTCTCATCCACACATTTAAACCAGCACGCTTCTTGTTAATTAAAGGGATACAATTAGATCCACATTTGTATTTTGCATTAACAACACAAACCCAGAGATCATACGTCTTCTTGATGAGATTCCAACCAACTTTCATCATATATGCTTGGTTTTGAATTCACACATTTCTAATCCCTAGTCCTCCTCATTTCTTTATTTCACAAACCTAATCCCAAGACAAATGGCTTTTGCAAGTCGTGTGACCCTAAATAAAATTATGATTACACCAGTCTAGGGTTTCACATGTGCTTGCTGACAATAGAGAGGTTTTCATGATATACATTGAGATGGAAGATGAAACAAAGTCAACAGGAGCCAACCTACCAACCATAGAAAGTGCAGAGGCTTTCCAATCAGAGAGCCTTTTTTTTTAACTTTGTCCACCACTTCCCTAAAAGTTTCCTTCCCCATACATTTATTATGAAGAGGGACCTTTAAATATTTTCCTAGGTCATCTGTTCTAAAGAACCCCAAAAGTGAGCCTAATTTTTCACGCCGATAATTATGGATGTTATCATAAAAGTACATTCTAGTCTTACTCATATTAACTTTCATACCCGAGCTGTCATAGAATTTCTTCAAACAATCATTGATAACATCCACTTGAGTAAGAGAAGTATTTACAAATAGCAAAATATCATCAACAAAAAACAAATGAGAAAGTAGTAGGCCAGTCTTACCTAACCTAATAAGTTTCCATTCAAGTTGCTCCATTTTTTGCTGTATCAAATGTTTCGGCCTCTCAATGCATATAACAAAGAGATATGGTGAGATTGAATGTCTTTGGTGGACCCTTTGTGAAGGAGAAAAACTAGCCATCTTACTGCTATTCTAAAGTAATTACAAGGAGGAGGATGAAACACAATTCATAACCATCCCCGCTAAGTGTGGAGGAAGCTGAATATCTTTAAGGCAAAGATAAAGGAAATTCCAATTGAGGCGATCATAAACTTTCTCAAGGTTAATCTTGATGGCCATGAAGCCTTTCTTTCCCCTCATAGTTCCCACAGAATGAATCAACTCCTCTATTATAATAATGTTGTTTGAACTATATCGGCCAGGGGTAAAACTACACTAGTTTAGAGAGATAATTTAGGACAATATTTGTTTCATTCTATTAGTTAAAGCCTTCATAATTACTTTATAAACCATGTTGCAAAGACTAATTGGTCTAAGGTCATGCACTATTTCGGGTGGGTCTTTCTTCAGGATAAAGAAAAGGAAAGTCTTATTGATCTCTTCCACAAACAATGGAGAATCAAAAATCCTGAAGATAAGATTACATGCAAATGTGCCAACCACATTCCATTGACTTTAAAACAATAGTTCCCCTAACCCATCTTGGCCTGGACCCTTCATTTCTCCTATCGATTTAATAGCTTTAAAAATCTTGGCTTCATCAATATCCTTAACACAAAGGGCTAGGGTATTCTCTATAAGAAAGGGGTAAGAGGCATTACACTCAAGTTGAAGACGTACCTTAGTGTCTTCACTAAAAAGAGATTTAAAGAAGTCTATCATCATCTGTTGCAGGATCTGTTTCTCATATACTTAGGAGCCTTTATTATCACATAGAGCCATTATCTTATTAGCTTTTCTTTTACTATTTGCTATTAAATGGATATACCGAAGTTTTGGTCGCTATACAAATCCCATGTACTCCTCGCCTTCTATACTGATAAGATATTGTCTTGTAGCATGACTTATTCAAGCTCCTTCCAAAGTTGTTCCTAAAGTTTCTCAAGATGGCATCTATTTCCTCCATTCTATAATGAGCGAGTAATGCCATCCAAATTATGAATTAACTCTCCTTTTCTTCTATCGATATGATTGAATATGTTTTTATTCCAATGCTTACATTCAGCTATAAATTGATAAATCTACTCATACCATGGAGTATCATTATTCCATGCATTCTTAACAAACTCCTTGAATTTTTCATGTAGCACCTAGAAAGCAATAAATCTGAAAGGTTAAGAGTATACATGAGACTGATTACTTTCATGGAGTCAGATCAGAAGAGGTTAATGATCCGAAGTGTACTAATAAAGGTGGGTCACAAATGCATTTAAGAAAGTTTCTAGCTAATTAGTATTAGCAATGACTCTATCTAGTCTACTCTCTATCTCCCTTTATCACCACGTGAAAGTAAGACCAAGGAATCCTACATCATTCAAAGAACTCTACTACATAAATAAGGAGAACTCCTTATCTATACCAGTAAGATTTAAAGCAGTCAACCTATACTCATAATTCAACAGTGTAGCATTGAAGTTCCCTATAATGCTCCATAGACCAGTACTTATAGCATTAATACTTTGAAGTTCCTACTATAAACTCCCTCAACAATTAATGTTAGGACTAGCATAAATAATGATTATGAACCAGCCTTTATATTTATAATTAGTTACGTGCATGTGGATGAACTAGGGTTTATTTTCAAGTACTGTAATCTTCAAAGTGTTCTTTTTCCATAAGCACCTAAGGCCTCCATAAAACCTATCAACATCAACTATTTCAATCCCATCAAATCTCAGCTTCTCTAAAAAAATTTGGGCTTTCACTCTACTACATCTTGTCTCTAAGATTGCTATAAAACTAAGGTCATAGACCTGACTGAATTCATAAATGAGGTCCTGGAATATGTTTGATCCCGTTCCCCATGAATTCCATACTAAAGTATTCATTAACAATAAGATTATGAAGTTAGAGTCATAACTCCATCCATGGCCTCAGTCTCTATAGTTCCTTGAGTAGGCTCAATACTAAGTCCCTTATATTCTAATGAGGTTAGCTCAATCTCTAAATGAACTCCTTGTATTCAACCTAGATCAGAGTCTATTAAGATATGCTCTACTTGCCCACTCTCTTTATCTATCAAGTTTGGGCCACTGGAAGAAGAAGACCCACTTATGAGAAGTACAAAAGGATTTAAGCTTACTAGCTAATTTGACTCCATGGTAGGTTGAAAAGCCCTTATTCCCCTCCTCATGTGTCTGTCCATTAAAGGTGTAATATTCTCTTTTCCTTCAGCTTTAACTTTTGATATCCCTTTTCTTTAGTACCCACTGAAACCCATTCTGATTTATTTTTCCCAAATTCCACACCAAATACCCATGATCCCATATTCTTCTCAACCATTACCTTTCCTTCCTTTTTTACATGAAAATCTTATGCTGGGAATCCCTTAGAATGATCCTTCTTAATTTTATTACAAAAATCTCACTTCACGAGCATCTTAGGGCTAAATTTGGATAGCAATAGTGGCTAATAGCTTCCTTTGATCAACTTTCCTTGTTCTTTCATCGTCTTGTCAACCCCTACCTTACCTTGTAAGTTTTCCTTCTTCTCTATTTTCTTTGCTTCAAGACCTAGCAAACTACATATACTCTTTCTTTGGACAAACCTCTTGATGGTGCCCATCTTTTCTATAGTAAAAACAAATCAAGTGAAGTTCTTCATAAACAATATGATACTATTCTTTGAACCATATGAACGTAGGGAGAAGCTGCTGATTTAAGTCTAATTCTACACAAATTCTCACAAATCCCCCTTTATCTGAGATCGATGTAGATAAATCCAACATTAAAGTATCACCTACCCTATTTCTAATGCGTATGAGGCAATCCACATTATAGAGTTTCATTGGTATATCCAAAACTTGAATCTAGGCAGCAATTTTCTTTTGTATATCTATTTTCTAAGGGTTGAAATTATGATGCCATCATTGGACTAGAAGGTAGTAATCATCAATCATCCATGGCCCTTCCTAAAAGGCATAATCTTGATCCTCCTTTGTAGAGAATGAAACAATGAAATATCCATTACTCAAAGGAGTAATTCTCATTAGTTCTTTTATTTGCCACATTTTTATCAAATAAGGCCGTAAAAATCAAAGTAGGATATTCCTTCCTAGCAGCTTGATGATCAGTGAGTTCATCCATGGGCAGCACCACATCTCATATTCTTCTGCCGTGGCTTTCAGTTCTAGGATTTTAACTTTTCCCACCTCAATCACCTTTTCTTCATCTAAGGAGTCTGCTTTCTCAACATAATTGGCTTTTTCTTCCAGTTCTTATGGTTTGAGTTGCACACAATGACCCTTCCATCCATTCATTACATCAATATTAGGTTCATTCATGATTCTAATTGAACTATAAGCATATTGGTGAACTATCTTCTATAATTATAACTTCAAAATAGAATCATGGAAACACACACACACAATCCTCAAAATATACCAAATATGTTAAAAGCAAAGTATATAAAGAAATTAAATATTCTTTAATGGTCTTTCACCTTGCCTTGGTTCTTAATTAGATGAACCTGCACCTTTAATTTGTGACATAAAGAGAAGAGCGAGATTTTTAACAATCTCAATAGCATTAATTTATTTCAAGCTTCAAGCAATAATGGTCAACTTATCAAAATCAATAAGTTTAGTCCATGACTTTATAAAACTCAACAAGCACAAACATATATTGGCCAAAGTGTCATACAAGCAAAATAACATCTTATTAAATCATATATTTTCTACAGTTCATGGTATCAAAATTCTATGATATTAAGCCAACTAAACAATCCCATCACAAGAATTAGAGAAATGCTACCTTAAATCAAAATACTTCCTTATCCCAACTTCTCTTGGAAATGAACTTGTTAGAGCTTTTCACAAATATCAAAACCTAAAAGAATTATCAATTACCACTATATCATTTCCACAATCCAAAATAAATTCAAAATTCTAAACATACAAAAAAAAATTTCCAAGAATAGTTGTTGTGTTGTCATAGCCAATGAATTCTGCCCATTAGTGTTGGCTTATTCACTAATAGTTAGAAATTGTGAAAACATGCTTCCCTTCTTAGCAAAATAAAAACGAATAACAGAGGAATTTTTTAATAATTTCCTTATTCCTACCTAGTCACGGTCAAAGTTTAGTCTATTCCTCTATTGATAATAAATTCTTATTTTCCCTACTTCATTTTGAAGCAGCAAAACCTTGACTTGAGTGGATATAATGAAACAAAAACTACAATACCTTGTTCATCAATATTAGTTATCGAACGAAACGAAGCATCAGAATAAAAACAACTAAATTTATTTTCTTGATTATATCTAGCTGAGTATTAACTTAGTACCTTTCATTCATTATTCTCACCTCAAAACACCCATGCATAAGCCTAAAGCAAACTAAACAATGTTTGCAGAAATCACACTGCATCTTCTAGAGCTCAAATATCCACCCAAAATTATTAATGTCCTCTTACTTCACTCCAAGCATTCACAACCTTAAGTTCTTAGATTTTCTCTCTCTAAGCTCCTCCTAAAAACTTAAAATCTCAAGAAATTGCTAAATTCAATAGAGAACTAGAGTTGAGTAACTCTAGAATATGTATTTATACATGAGGTTTGAGCAAGAATGAAGGGTATTTAGTTGGGTTAAAGCCTCTCGCACTCTAAACTCTCTCAAACTCCATGGAAGCTGAACTCTCTTTCTCTCTCCCACTCATACTGCTATATCCAAAAATGAGGAAGTAAGGTGTTCATGGGACAGGATCAGATCAGGACACCCCCTATCCCATGTCTTGTCTAGAAAAATTATTAGGATTAAATTTTTATCTCGTGTCCCGTCCTGTTAGGAATCGAGATAAGACTAGGATGAAATCAGGACATCCCACTATCTCGATAAAGTGGACAATGTGGGAGAAAAACCTAGATAATAACATTCATTAATTAAAATTTTAAATTATATAACTTATTAAGTTTAAAACTAAAACAACATGACTACAAAAATCACGACAGTTATTGAATTACATCAATCACAACTATAAATATACAATTTAAAGTTAAGTATATATGAGACATAATACATTATGATAATAATTACAAGTGATCTCTAAACTATAAGAGCAACAACAATAGATCGATAAGCATGGGACAACATCAAGTCAGTATTCTTCTTCTTTAGTTGAGATATGTTAAGCTATGACTCTTCTGAAAATAAAGCAAGAAATACGATATAAACAAAAAATATTAAATAGGTAGATATAAGAATAAATTATATTAGTATAATTAATATATTATAAAGAAAGATAACCTTGTATTACTTACTCTATATCATTAAAATTATTAATATAAAAAAATTTAGTTTTAAATAAGAATAGTACGTATTGAAATTATAATTAATATAAGTATAAATTATATTAATATATTTAATATATATTTTTAAAATAAAAAATAACATATATCTACATAACATTTGGGATGGGACAAGACGTTCTGAGGGCAATACTATGTCCCGTCCCGTTCCAAATTCCTTTCTCATCCCATCTTACAAAATCTCTTTTTGATATGATTAGGACAGAACCGAGCCAATCAGAATAAATATAAATGGAACACTCCCATGAGCAAGAAAAAGAGTGAATGTTTGCTTGTTAAACTTGCATTTGTCATCCATTCAACCCAACTACTACTTCCACGTGGCCCACAATTAATTCTCTTACTAAAAATATTAGCCCAACATCCATTTTGCTGGACGAAAAGAATTTCATTTTCTCCATGGGCTCAAAATGGGCTATGTTAATATTGTGTAGTCTTGGTAGGAAGAAAATGATGGTTTCAAAAATCTCTTATTCCGGGCCTTATAATTAATTCTTGCAAATATTTCTTTTCATATTCTAATTTTTCTTTATGTCTCAAAAATAATCCTTATTTATTATCCAATCACTTATGAATATCTTTGTCCAATGGTTGCTTCTAATACCATTAAAAAAAATCATTTCTCATATTCTTCCATATTTTACTAATATCCTTATTTAAATATTTTTTAAAATTCTCCATCAATGAGCGTACAAAAATCCGGACATGACACTTCCTCTAACAAATCCTGCGGTCCCTCTTTTAATCTCTTTCAGCTAGTGTTCGGTGGCACTGCCAAGCCCTTCAAGCTTTTGGAAAGTTCTTAGGTCCCAAAAGAGTGTCTTCAAGTTCTGGTCCTTCGTCTTTGCCCACCTCTCTAGCAGAAGACAGGGAAGGTTAGGATATGAGGAGGCAGAGAGATAGGGAAAGAAAGGAATGGAGAGGGTGAGATGAATGAAAATGGGAGAGGAGATGAAGGGCATTATGGTCATTTCTCTTCAAAATTTATTTTCATTGATCCTGTAGTGAACTTTTAGAATTTATTGTGCCTGATTTGAAATGAAGTCTCATTTGTGGTCCTATATTAAAATTCTTCCATCATAATATGTTGCTTGTTTCTCCCAAGCACCCTTGAGATAATTTTTTATAAGTAGTTTTAACCAATTTCCTAGTTATTGAATCAATCAATATATCAATTTAATATTTATTAGTTGGATAACTTATTATAGGAAAAATCGTATCTAAAGACCATTAAAGAACATCGATTGCAAAAAAGGACTAAATAATCAAGAAATTGCTATGTAGAACTAAGAAAGATAAATGTAATTAAATTTTGTTAAAAAAACAAAATTACTCCTGATTTTTTCAATTAAAAAAATATATTCCTCCATTATTGTCAATCATTAGAGCTCCAATGTGGATGATCATTAAATCTCCAAGATGACTAGGAAGCTTGAATCAACAACCCCCTAATTTGCTAAAATAATTGGTTACCATTAAACTATAATGCTATTTATTCATATAAAGTACAAATTTATATATATTAACAATGTAGTTTTTACCTTTCAAATCATTATTTTCAAAAACTTATATGAACTTATTATTGTAATAAAATTTACTTGTCAACTTTTATTGGAAAAAATTGTTGAGAAAGGTTTAATGTCACGCCCTAAAAATAAGGTGTGACCAGTACAGAATATAAAAACAAAGCTCATATCATAAAGGCCTTAAGGGAGAAACTTTAATTTCTAAACTATAAAGACATGTGATAATCAATCGAACCACTCTTGGGTATGAATAATAAGAACAAACTATTTATTATTTTTGTAAAAATTTTAACAAAACCTCCCATGAACATAAGACATCCTAAAATTTCTACTATAGCAATTTAACAACATCAATTTAGCAGTATGAAGTTCTGCTTCCCAATAACAGACAAACAACAAAATATAATAATCAAGACCCTAACTATAGTTCATATGGAACATCTAAGATAAGAATTGCAAAACACAAATTCATAATTCAATTTTTTACATCAAAGGTGACTAGTCAATGACTTCTTCACTTCAAGTCAAAAGATAGCTCCTCAAAAGTCAGAGGAAGGTATAATGTCAGCTATGAAATCTGAAACAAAAAAAATAGTTTTTCAGTGAATAATAACCCAATAATGATAAAATTCAAAAGAATAAAATTATGTAAATAAATTGGAATGAGAATGATTCAATATCGTACGCTCACTTTATCTAAAGAATCAAAATCATAAACCATTAAGTAAGAGAACTAAAATACTCTATCTTTAGTTCGAAATCAAATGATTTATACATGAATAGAAGAAGTGGCATACTTATTGATTGAAACCAACAAAATTTAAATACATAAGTCAATTAAAGGTTCAAAATTTTGAGGGCTTAACAAAATAAGTAACAAATGTGAACACAAAGTCCACGAGAGTAAGTAACAAAACACGACTTATACCACGAAGACAAATGTGGACACACAATTCACGAGGGTAAGTAACCAAACAAAACCAAAGCCACATAAGTAAATGTGAACACAAAGTCCATGAAGGTAATACTAACTGAATACAGCTTGAAACCACAAAATTGAATACGAGTATGAGACTCACAAATAACAAATGTGAGAATAGAGCTCATGAAAATCAAACTAGATAGTTATTAACCATGGTGCACTGAAGGCTAATGAAGCTATCATTAGCAACTAGTATTCTGTATAAAGCCTCCTCCAAATTTATTTTTAAACATATAAGAAAATCATCACTATTAAAATATAATTTTCATTCCCAAAATCAAACTCACATGAATAGTTTTAAGTATCAAAACTTGCCAAAATAAAATTTCATAATTGATGTCCATACTCACATTTATTAAATAATAAAAAATTTTCAATATTAGTGAAATGATTTTTCATCAATCTTGAAAGTAAATGTTGTGTCTTCAAGAATTAGAGTACTTAATTAACAAAAGTAATCAATATTAAAAATATATTGATATATGCAAAATTATTTAAAACGACATTTTGATAAAAGAATTGCTAATAATTTGATTGAAATGTTATCCACTTACCTATACTTAAAATAATAATTTTTTCATGCTAACCTCTCTCAATTACCTCTTGACTACTCTATTACATAGTCAAGAAGAATAAATAACTTCTTTAATAATAACTCTACTCTATATATCTCAAATGGACGTTCATTTCCTCCACAATGCTCTATAGTATACAAAATTATAATATTCCACTAACACATACTTTAAATAAAAAATGCATTTATTTACATATGCACTCTTTTCCCAACATCGTAACTTGAAGTCATACCATTTTATTTTAATATATTGAAAGTTTTAAATAAATATGATAAGTTACAGGTCAAAATAATGATGATGATGATGATAACGATAATAATTAATAAAACCATTTTCATAGATCCCATATCACCTTCTAGCACCTATACATAAGCAAAGTCCTTAATCCCAAGTTACAAAATAAAATTGAATAACTTCTATACTAAAATTTAATAAAGGATTCAATGCACATGCTACATTATTCAATTACATCAAAACAATTTATTGTCTCACATTTTATCAAACATCTTATGTGCATTCTTAAATCAAGTCCTACACAAGTACCAAAATTTGTAAATTGCCAACCATAAAACTCTCTAGCATCAACACTTTTTTTATAAGGGTTGCTAGATTCAATTTCATAACAAGATTTGACATTGTATATATAAAAGTAAAACAAAATCCCAAATTTAAATTTTTGTCCTTAATACGTTGAATATCATGGGCATCAAAATTAGACTATACCACCAAGTTCCATACTCTTTAAATCACTTGCTCAACAATTCATAATCATTTATCTATAAATTTACTATACTTCCCAAATTCATGTCTTTATCAAAAAATTCATTCAAATAGAACTAAAAATATTCCTTTTTCTTTTACCGATTAAAATCAAAGCTATATATAAAATAGGAATATCTACTAAAATAAATTTCTTGCCTTGCCAATCATTTTCCATCAAACTCCTGCTCCTCTCCCACTTCACGTGCAGCAACTAACAAGGAATTTCAGCACACAATAGACAATGCGAGAGGAGGATCCTTGCTTTTTTTTTTTTTTATGGCATACGCAACACCAGATTGTGCTAAAAGGAGCGAGAGGAATAAAACACTCATCCACACAGTAGCAGGGCAACACGAACAAGGAGAAACAAAGGATTTCTGGAAACAGAACAAAGCAAGGGAAAAAGAATCAAATGACAGGAAATGAGTTGGAAGAGGATTTGGCGCACTAAATGGAGACTTTTAGCAGCGATGAACAGCACTCCACACGCACGCGTCGATGATGGAAAGGATGAAGGAAGATGATTTGTTGAACCCTCTCCCTCTCTCACAGTTGTAGAAACAAAATTGGATGAAGGGGAAAATATCTGATGTTTTTATTCATTTATTTTTTTTTTTTTACGAGGAGAATTTGGTGATTTCAGAAAGTTGGAGCAAAATAAAATATCTCCCTTAACACTATAAGCATTCCAACTCAAGATCTGAAGGTATCTACTAAAAATATTTTCCACTGAGGCACAAACTGACATTGCTATGTCTATTCCAAAAGTATGAGAATATAATTCATATATAATATATTATTATAAATCTTACTACAATTATATATATATATATATATTCCTTGAGAGTAATCACATTTTAATTTTATTTAAAGTTCTTGGGTTGGATTATTACATTCAATATGCACAAGTTATTTTTATAAAATTAAAGGGTTAAAAGTCATTTTTACCATCAAATTTTTCACATAGGGTCTACAGTGTCATGAACTATATTTTAGCTCATTTTTTCCTTTAAACTCTTAAAATTTGATGCCTTGTTGTTCTAATGTTCACGCACCACTTGTTGACTGTTATTTGATAAGTTAAATGCATTTTGTTGACTTTTTTGAGGCTACATGATATTCAAGTGAACGCCCTAGTTAGAATTTAACATTGTTATTTTTGCTCTCGAAGTATTATATTAGGGACACTTGATGTCTTAAACTTGATTATTTAGGTCATTTTCTCTCTTAAACTTTAAAAAATATAACCAAAAATATCTTGAAACATGTCCATTTAGATGCCACATGGCTAAAACAAGTTAACAAAATGTAACATCCCAAAAAATTTTAAGACTTCAATTTATTTTAAAAAAATAAAATAAAATATTTATAATTAAATTAAAATTTAGAATAATTTAATAGAGGTTCAGAGTTTGAATTTTTCTCAGTAAAAGTTTGGTTTTATTTGATTTTTAACTATGGGAAAAAGTACTAAAATTGACCCGGGCTTTTGTACTATAATAAAAAATATTGGGCCCTTTTTTGTAATTTTTTCCAAACTTTTAGATCAGCATTTTAAAGAGCAAATAGAATGCAGAAATGAAAAGAAAGAAACAAAGGAAAGAAGGAAACAAACGCGTGAGAGAGAGAGAGAGGAAGAAGAAAGGAGAAAGAGAGGGAGTTAAACTCGGATCTAAAAGGTTTTACGGCCGTTGCAAGCTCGACTACGCTATAGGTAAACTCCTTACTTCAATCTTCTTCCCTTCCTCTTTGTTTTTCTCAATTTTAGAAAAGAAAATTTCTGAAATTTGATCCAAAATGCTTTATTTTTGTAAGCTTTAGTTTTCTTGAGTTTTGGGGAGGATGTTTTGAGTTTCTATATGATGTTCTAATATTTTGAGTGGATAATTGGATGAAAAGAAGTGTTTTGAGCACAAATTAAACCCTGAGAGATTGAGTTTTTCTCCTCAATGGTTTAAGCCTATTGATTTAGTTATAATTTTGATATTTGAGCCCAATAAGATTTAAATTAAGGTTTGGTTTTCATTATAAGGGCTAATAGTGAAAGTTGGTGATACTAAGTGAGGGTTTTTAATTGATTAAAAATTATATAAATTGAAAATTAGCCTAGTGATGGCTAATAAATGGTTTTGGTGGTTAAGTGATACTACGTGAATGATGGTTGCTTTAATATACGGACTATTGGGATGGACTATGGCTCATAGACCCAAGTTGTGTGGTATGAGTTATAGTCTTTATTAATGCTATTTAACATGATAAGTGATGTGGATCACTTATATGTTGTAGGAATTGTTGGTGGAATTTGTTCAGAAGTTAAGGAACAAGTCGAGCCCTATTTAGTACTAGAGGAACCCTTTTGGTACCAAAGGATTGAGGTAACAGGGGAATTTATATTTCTTATTACTTTATTTTAACTATTTTAAATAAATATTAATAGCTATCATGCATTACATGTTTTAAAAGATTAAATTTTCCTTATAAGGGGTTATGGGGTACTACTTTGATTATAGTGCAAATATGTTTTCTAATTGTTTAACAATAATATTTTATAGAAACGAGATTTGTTTACATGTATTTTAATCATAAGGAATAGAAGTTGTACTTAAGGAAGTGTAACTAAGTAAGATACCTTAGATAAGCTAAGGAACCGTTTAAGGGAGATTTATAAATGTTATACTACCTTAGAGTGTTGAAGTGGTCAATACTCGGGAAAGGTAGACACGAATAAAAGGCATGATCTCGATAGAAGTTCACCAATGAGAAGGTGTGGACTTTTGATATTCCATGACACACTACCAGTACTCAGTGTTGCCTTACGTATTATGGGCTCAGTGCACTAAAGTGGTTAGTATATTGAGTGTTCGACACCTCTCAGTGGGGGAGGGAATCCGACACATGAAGTGTGAGGTTGAGTGCTTAGGCCAAGGTAGCCCTGACATGGAGAGTAAGTTGGGCTGGCTCTAGGAGGGAGTTAGCTTTGACTGCTCAGGATTCACATCGAAGGGGCATAGGCGATTCGGTGGATTAGATCATGCCTTAGATTATATTTTGTGCTTGTGGAGGTATAAGTAGGTATAAGGTTTACTTGTAAGTTAAAAAGTACCAGGGGGCATTCTATTGGTCATGAAAGGCCATACCAGCCTAGGTCATACATTCATGCATTTTAAATGGCTAAATTATATACTATGTTGAATTTATTATTCGCTTATTTGATTATGGCTTGCTTTGTAATAATCAATGTAGATTTCTCTGTTACTGAGACTATGGTTGTCTCACCCCTTTCTTTTCAATATTCTAGGTCTAGGCGAAGAAACCAGTGGAGGACGGGGAAAGGATCAGAGCTAGGGGTTGTTTGTGAATTGTAAAGAACTGCAACCCCTTTCTTTTGAGCAAATCTATTATAATATATTTAGGATTAGGGTGCCAGTAGGATATGATTATGTATATGTGCGTGAGTATGTGTGGATTGTATGGCTTGTGTATGAATTTTTGATTGCTTGTAGACTTGTGGCTAGGAAACTTGGCTATAATATGTGGTTTTGATGAATTTATTTAGTAGACTAAGTTTTCACTACAAGCAAATATTTATTTTGATATATATGTGATTCCACAAGTAAATGCAAAGTGGTTGCATTACAAATGGTGTGTTATGGGCAAACATATACCTTGGATAGAGAGAGTGAGTGCGTGGACCCCATAAAGATCTCTGAGCCAAGTGAAAATGTTTAGCGTGTGTATTCATATGTGTATATGATATTTGGAATAGTTTTTGGCCACTCTTGTGTGATTTGTGCATTTTGAGGGTTTAGAGTCCATTTTAGAAAATGGCATCCGAGTGGTCAAATTTTGGTATAAAGAATTTTTCTATCATTTAAATGTTCTATTAAGTGTTTTTAATCCTATTTGACGTGTCCAAAGTGTTCCAACAAGTTTGTGACCATTAGGATGAGATTTGGACAATTTTGAAAATGACTTTTACCAAAAACCTACACTTTTACATCCGAGTGTCTAAATCTTAATCTGACCATTGGATTTCTCTAAAATTTGGTCACAAGTAAAACCTTTTATAAGTTTCGGGTAGGCTTTGAATCATGTCCATCGGATATCGGACGAAGAAATGGCGCACTCCAGAATTTGGTCCGGAGGAGCTGTCATGATAGCAAAAGTACTGTCATGACAGCAATAATTGATAATGTTGCAACTGCATGAAATTTAATCCATTCGTTGGATCTTTTCAAAATTTAGTATGCTAATAGTACTATTTAAAAGTGACATGTAGGATTTGGAATCGCTCCGATCGAAGGTCGAATGATGAAATGGTGCACCCCGAAAGTTGGACCGAAGGTGTTGTCATGACAGCTAAATTATTTTTGACATGTCTAATTTTTAATCCGGCCGTTGAATCTTTTTGAAATTTGGTACACTTATAGTATCTTTTCAATGTGACATGTGAGCTTTAAAATCACTTCGATTGGAGTCGAATAACGGAACAGCGCCTCCTAGAAGTTGGCCCGGGAGGGCTGTTATGACAGCAATTTAATGCTGTCATGACAACATCTTTTTATTTCACTTTTGTCTAGTTTGCTTCCATGCACTATAGGTAGAACCTATAATTTTTTTTAAGGTTTTAAATGATTTATTTCTTAAGTTGGTTAAAGGATCAACTCCTTAACCATACTTAGTTTATTTAAATTATGTAATTTTTGGATAACACTCAGGGCAAGTGTTACACAAAACACGTCCATCTAGCAAATAACAATCAACAATTTCACATGAATGATGAGATAATAGGGGGCATCAAATTTTAATATTTCAAGGATTAAAATGACTCAAAATTAAATTTAGCACACTCGCAAACCCTAAGCAAAAAGTTTAAAAATAAAAACGACCCTTGACCTAAGATTAAATATACTTGTCAAAAGCTTAATCAACCTTGTTATTATCATGAACTTCTTGCTTTACTAATGTTTACTTGCATTTTGAGCATTGTTAACAAGATTTCCTCCAAAAAAAAAATTGACAACTTAATTTTACTGAAATGACAAGTTAACATATCATTTTGACAAGTAGATGGGGTAGAACCAGCATGTAAATGGAAGGGGGTATATTTGTAAAAGTAATGTTTGTTAGATTATATTTTTTAAATGCAATATTATTAACTAAAAAATTCATAAGAAAATTATATATAATTATAAAAAATTTAAAATAAAAATAGTCAGAGTAAAATCATGTGTTTCAATATTAATCAATAATAATATATGCAATTTAAATAATTAAAAATAAATAAATATTTTTAAAAAACTTATTTTGTACTACCTAACTCTTATTCATAATATAGGGTATTGATAACTATTTCAAGGTTCAAAAAAATTAGTTGAAGACAATTATTTAAAATTATATATACATATATATTGAAAAAACACGATTATTGATCTCTATAATTTTATTATATTTTGTTTTTGGTTCTTGTAGTTTTTTTCTAGTATTTTGGGAAAATGCTAAAATTATAAGTACCTGAGGAACAAACATATGATCCAATCTTATTAAAACTATAGAGAACTAAAAATACTAAAAAAAACTACAATGACTAAAAATAAAATCTGATGAAACTATAAAGACTGATGATTGTGTTTTTTCTATCGTTTTTTATTATATCCTTATTAAATGTTTTATATAAAAACCTTTATAATAACAATTGAAATTCAAATGTATTACTTTTTTAAAAGAAATAATAAATGAAGTATTAAGTATAGTTGAAAAATTATTAAAATTACCTCATATTCTATATTTTGGATAAGGTAGAGTTTCTAAAAAAATGTATTATATTATAAATGAAAGAGTATCTATTTAATGTACTAACAAAATGCGATATATATAAACGTATTTATGCATGCATATGTATATGTGTGTGGTTGTGGGATATCTATAGATGGGTTAGCTCCTGAAAAGTAGTACACTTTAGGTTATAATTGTCATATTTTGCATATTGAATGTTATTAACACAAGTTTCAAATATGTAAATGTTACTAAAATGACAAGTTTAATTAACATTTTGTATAATTCAAATTATACAGACACATATTTAAGCATATTGAACTTGAAGTATGCGTAATATGTGTTTATTTGAATAATTAAAAATCTTCTGTCACTGAGCTCTTGGAGTTTTCAAGTGTTGCATGTGAGAGGGATGAGCACTGGTTCCTCCAACGGCTATGCTTTATAGAAAAGTGAAAAAATGATTGTCAAAAGAAAGCGAAGGATAGTATAGGTGTACTTTTCTCATTGGACTTCATTCCTTTCCTTCCACTGTGTCCACAAAACCCCCGTTAAATATGATAACTTGTTCCTTAATCATTGCGACAGCAGAGAGACAGTGTTAAAGGAGTAGATATTCAATATGATGAATGACACCATTAATCATTTTGGGGCACTCTTATCTCTTCGGGCACTTTGATATTGAAACTCTAATTTATTCTAAGTGCGCATTTGATTTTTCCTAAGCTAGAAATCAATTTCTCAAAAGTTTATTTAATAAAAATTAATTTAATAAAAATTAATTGCTGTAATAAAAATTATATTTAGATTTGTTAAAAAAATCAGTTTAATGAATTAAAAGTTGTTTGGATTATATACAATAAAATATACTTTTGAATGTATAATTATAAAAAAATTAATTTATAATAATTTATAATTTTTATTATATAAATGTAATAATATTAAAAATATTTAAAAATGTGATAACAAATTTAAATAACATAAAATTTGGTATGTTAAATAATAATAATAAATTTGATATGTTAAACAATAATAATGTTTTAGGTTTAATATATATTTATTAAAGCTAATTTTAAAAAATTTTAATAGCTAATCATGTATATAAATTTTTAGATTTAATATATATATATATAATAGAATCTTAGTGGTTTAACATAATTTTTTAAATAAAAAGTACGAACAAATCATAGAAAATAAAAATTCCAGCATATAATATTTTTTTGGGCGAAATAGGTTTAGTTAATTTGACTTATCAATAGTTTTAATATTTAAACTCAAAATATTTGATTTATTATATGTTTCATATTTTATTGTTTTCTAAGATCATTTAATTTTTTCATGTAATTAACAATTCAGGTTGTATTTTATTAATATTTATTACATTATTATATTTTTGTAAAAGACATTGTATTTTTCAAGATAGAGAGAAGCTCAATACAGTATATGTTTGTCTTCAAATGCCAAGCAGTCAGAATTATATATGTAACAATGATTTTGCCTTGCATTCCAAATGTACATCTTTAAAATTCCAAATATTTGAGTTGGCTAAATTCACTTCAAAACTTATTTGGATGTGGTTTCAAGAAAGTTTTTTTAGATAAGAAACTAAGAAAGTATGCCCAAACAACTTTTAGGATATGAAAAATTTAAAAGTACTTTTCAAAAGTAGGATGTTAATTTTCCAAACAAATCCTAAGTTTCTCATATAAGCCTTTTTTTTTTTCTTCCAAATCAATCCTTAGTGTCATGGGTTCTTTCTTCATTCACAATTATCATAATCTCTTCATTCAAAAATATAAGATATTTTTAACTAAATCTTACATCTTAATAAAGTAGTTACTTCATTTCAAATTAATTTTATCTTTTCATATTTACCCCTATTAAATACTCTATAATATATATAAAGTTACTATCAATAAAGATACTTTTAAAAAAAATACAATAATTATATCTCAAAAGACTAAAAATACCATATATTTTTAAACATTCAACTCCTCAAAAAATATCTTGTATTTTTTAATGGAGGGAGTAATGTATATGGTCCTACATGTTTTTCCCAAGCACAAAGAACCCTGATGATAATTTTTTTACGAGGAGTTTTTAACTTTGGTCATTGAATTGATTAATATATTAATTTAAAATTTATTAGTTGAATAATCTGTTATAATTAAATTAATATTTGTATGTGTGTATATATATTAATATACATAATTAAAAATAAAATAATTCAAGGATAAGGCATTTTATAATTTAGCATTCAAATTCAAAAAGTCAAATGACATGTATAATCATAAAATTATAAATAATGGATAGAAATTATTTTTTAAAAAAATTTCTAATAATTCTTATAATATCAATTACAAAAAACTTAGCGTGAGAATTTTTTATTATTATTATTATTATTATTATTTTCTCGGTTCTTTGGTGATGTGACTGGTGACTTGTAAATGCTAAATAGGTGAGTGGAGGGAAGGACAAGCTGACACGCAAAGACGAAGAGTGGACGCATGGAATGGGCAAATGTGGGGACACAAGCTTTTAAGGGAACTATAAATTAGACAGGATGATAGTCAAGTTTTTTAATTTTTTGATAAGTTAAAAATATTGATTTAAGTAATTATAAATTTAAGTTTTAAAAATAAATTTTATTATATTTGAAAATTTTAATAATAATATTTAAATTAATATTTATAATTTATTTTAAAAAATTATTTAAAAATCTTGCAATTGGTAATTTAATATTTTACAACTTAATTGTTATTCTTTAAAAAAATTGTTATATGACGAAAACAGGAAAAAAAAATGAAAAATTGGTGAAAATCATAGAGGGACATAAAGTTTTTCTTTTTCTCCCTTTTGTAATGTCTCATCAATGTATCACATCAGGTCAAAAAAAAAAAATCAATGCATCATATCAGGTCCATCTTCTTGATGAGTACCTCACCATGAAAAAATTTATGCCATCCAAATTTAATTTTTGGATTGAATTTAAATGACTAAAATTAAAATCAAATTTAATTGTTTGAATTAAATTTAAATGACTCAAATTTTTTAATTTTAATTTTATTAAAATAAAGAATTTATAAATTTTTTATAAATATATTCATTATTAATTTAAATAGTACTGATCTAATTTAGGTAATTTAATTAAATATTATAATATTTATAAAGTAACTATTTGTATGTATTATTGACAGTCCAGATTTAATATTAATTTTTTATCTGTAAGGTTTGGATTCAGTTTTTTTATTTTTATTTTGATTTTATATTTATTAAAATAAAAAAAATTATTAAAAAATTTAACATTGATTTTGTATTGTCTGAAGTATATCTAGATAGTTAATTTTATAAAAATTATAATATTAAATTGGACCACCTAGATTAAATCAATACTGTCCAGATTGGTGATGAACATATTTATCAAAAAAATTTATAAATTTTTATTTTAATAAAATTAAAATTGAAATTAAAATATTCTAGGCCATCCAAATTAAATTTGCTAGATAGCCCAGATTTTTTTTGGATAATGAACACTTTCTGAGCACCAAAGTCGGATCTGTATCATATCATAGCCAATTCAAAAAATTGAAATTAAAAAAAATTTAGGCCATTTAAATTAAAAATACTGGGTGGCCCATATTTTTTTTTAGGTGATGAGCACTTGCTAAGCACCAAAAATGGATCCGTACCATATCATAACCAATTTATCCTTTCCCTCTTCCTTTTTTTTATCCTCCTTATTTTTTTTTAATTATACTGAAAACAAAAGCCTAAAAAAGTTACACATTGTCATAGTTCATTTGAGGGGTTGATACCTCATCATCCACCAAACTTACAAGTGAGATTGGTGGATGGTTAAAGATACACAAAACTTTATCAAAACTAAAAATATTTCTACTAAAATTATTAGCATATATATTATCTTTATAAATATTGAATATTGACTGTCCAATCTCTATAGGAGAGAGATTGTGCATCAAGTATAGGAGAGAGATTGTGCATCAAGTGTGATATGGGTCAATATTTTGAAACCAATTTGTCTTCTTCAACTTTTCAGTCGAATCAGCGATGATTTGGGTCAATCCAAAATTAATCCAAAACCCATTTTGAATTGAGTGGATTTGATAGAACCAAAATCAATCCAAAACCCAGAATATTGAATCATTTTGAACCGATTTTTTACTCTTATTTTAATTTTAAAATTTTTTATTCAATTTAGAAATATTAATATCAATTTAGTTATGGGTTATTATAGTAAAATTTTGAGGATATGATTTATTTATTGATATTATATGAATAAAAGTATAGGAAAAAAAAATTTGTTAAGCATAATTAAGGAGTGTACTCCACAGACAACAGAAAATGTCTCTCTCAAAACACTGAGAGCAACGAGTACATGGAGAAAGTTTGGAAGTCGTTGCTTTAAAAGGACAAATATGGAAAATAAAAAAAATATGTATATGGAAAAAAATGATAAGATTAGAACTTAATATATTATGACTAAACATAATGTTTTATTTATATTTAAATATTATTTATATTTAATTATTATATTATTAATTCTGACGAATCTCATAATTAATAATTGAGGGCCAAATGAAAGTAAAACATGAAGTGACGGAGCCAAAATCTAATATAATATCGCAGTTGGGGGGGGGGCGATGGGGGAGATTCATATTATTATTAGACCATGAGCCTGTAAGCATGGGCGGTGCTACGTGCTCCCCTTGAATTTGGAAAAATTACAAGAAGGAGTTATATATTTTATTATTTTACACCTTTTGGTTAAATATTTTGCACCCCTTCGCCCAACTTTAAAGATGTTTGAGTTTTTATAAAAAAAAAAAAATTAAACATGTTCAACTAAACCCAAAAAATGTTGCATCCGTAAGCCCAAGGTCTTGGCACCGCTATTGCTTGTAAGCCGTTAACTTTACTATTCATCTCAGTTTTTAAAATATTTTATTGTAGAAAAACTTATGCAAGTATTTGGATTTGTTGTTTCAGACATTCAAATCCAGGTTCTGCAAATAATGGGAAAAAAAAAACGTATTTCTTAAAATTAAAAAAAAAAAAAAAACACACCACTTTCATTGTGTTACTCAAACACAGGTGATTTCCTTTGTTCAAAATCACCTACTGTACCAATTAAACAACACTAGTATCATCACTGAGAATATAACATTAGATAATAATAATAAAGCTGCATCGTCTAATTTTGATCGAGACAGATTCTAGATTTCTATTCATCACTTCATGATTTTGAACTGTTTAACGAACCAAGCTTCTAAGCAACACTGACGATCACTGTGTCTCTTGTGGAAA
>NW_026555949.1:0-45526 GCF_029017545.1 Prosopis cineraria | reverse complement strand
TATTTAGTTTCTCGAGTCTTGTGTGGCTAGGTTTTCTTTTGTTCTTGCATTAATTAATGCTTGTATTTTGCTTCAATATAATGAAAATCATCTTTTAGTTAATAAAAAGCTGACATGTGTATCCGACTCCTCTCACGTACTACTGTAGATACGAGCAAAAATAGCTATGATGCTTTTGCTACAGCTCGTCTCTAGCTTCATGCCACAATATCACTTGCACCGGTTAAGCCAATCAGTTCACATCATTCTTTTTAAATGGAAAATTGCATCTAAGGACTATTGAAGTGCTTTTTTTTTTTTTTAACCCACATGTATGGAGGTAATATATTTGAGGTATTATTGAGTATTAATATAAAATATTTTTTTTCAATAAAAATTTAAGTATTGATTTATTATGCTATGAAAATTAATTCTTTTACAAGACTCAACTCCTGTGAATGACTACAAAAACACTTTAATCATAAGAAAGAATAAAAAAATTTTGAATTTTCTTTGCAAGGTTGAGAAACCTAAATAAAATTAAATTTTGTGAAAAGGCTAACCATCTCTCATTTTTTTTGAAAAAAAAAAAAAAAACAAATCAGCTCGCATCGTTGCCCCCAGCGTTGGCTGCCAGAGCTCTGGCATTATCACCTCACACCAGTGCCCTTCCTCTTGTCATTCATCTTGAGAACTCCGTCGCCGTGCCTTCTAGAGGCAGATTTGGAACCATGTCACAGATCTGGAAAGCCATGCTCATCCACCATTATGATTTGAACCATCATAGTAGTTCCCATTCACCTAACCATCTCTCCTTGTCCTCCTCTAATCCTTCTCAGCTCTTCCTCGTCGTGCCTTTATTACCGTTTCATTAATTTGGACCATCATGTCTGTCATCCTCCATCAATGACGTATCGTTGTCCTGAGGAGGCTTCTGGGGGAGGATTGTTAGCAGACACTGATATTCTGTTTCTTACCTTCCCCTTTTCTAAGGATGCAACCCAACCATACACTTAATGATCAATTGACAATCCTCACATACTCGAGGGTTCTTAAAACATTCTTATGGGCGTTCCTGGAGCCGTCGCAAGAATACCAAAAGCAATTGCTAACTTCTCACTATGAGTAGCTAATTGATTTTGTTTCTCATGTTCCTCAAGATATTGCGTACCTTGATGTTGGAGCCTCATATCCAGCAGATCAAAGTCTCTGAAGAATTTCGTCCAACATTTCATAAATCTGAACTGATTTTGGATCATTGGTTGTCACTTATCTCCGAGAACAAATTCATATATAAGGCATCATCAACTTCAACTGTGCTGCTTCCAAACCGGGACCTTCTATGAAGATTTGGCAATTTTTCACCATCCTTCTAAAATTCACTACCTTGAAAGGTTACTTGAGGCTCCAGTTGCAGAAGATTTACAATAGCTCCTCTGCTAGTTCAATGTTCTTGTGGATTCTACAAGCTCCAAGAAAGGCCCTCCAAACTATGGCGTCTGGTGTAAGGGATAGTCCTAAGGAGTTCCAAGCCTCTGAAGCCGCCCTGCTCGGCCTAAAATGTCAACCATACCACCCATAATGTTCAATTAGGATTAATTCCATAAAACACTATTCATTGATTTGAAGTACATCCATCCAGTCTCAACCAACCCAATATGGACTACATGCACTTAATACACCATGAAGGTAACATCATTTGGTTTAATTCCTTCAGCTACATCTTGGTGAAGTTTCTAAAGCAAGATGACCAAGCCCGTGGCTTGAAAAACCCATGATCATGACACTCCAAGTAAAAATATCCTTATCTTTCAATCGCTTAAATACTCTCACTGAACTATCTATGTCCCCACACTTTGCGTACATGTCTAAAAGAGATGTCCCCAGCTTTCATGTCTATTCCAATTCGGTTTGTCTCAATGTACTTCATGAATCGTTTTGCCCATTCCTAAGGCACCAACATTCCACACGCATTCAGGACATGATTAACGTGATCTTATCAGGCACTACATTAGCTACTTGCATATCATCAAGAGCTTCAAAGCCTGGTTAGATTGTTGTCTCTTTCACTGTTGGCAATGTCCAACGCATCGTCAAATGAGGCATACCCATGAATAATGGTGTTCCATGAAACCAAATCTCTTGGGGCATTCTGTCAAACAGTTCACGGGCCTTTGAATATCTCCAATTTTAACGTACTCTGACAATAGAACCTTGTGAGCAAACCAAATCTGGTTCTTCCATAAAATCAAACACCTTAGCTGCATTGCTCTGTGCAACCACATCTTGCATACATTTCAATAAGCGCAGTTTGGACAAAACAATCCACGGCAAAACCCAAGTTTCACCACATAGGCGTGAATCATCATGCCATTATCACAATCCATTAACCTCCCGCATGCTTGAAGAACCAGCGAGAGGCTGAAACTATCGAGTGGAAGGTCGTCGTGGAAGCGCATTTGGAAGTAAAGGGCAAGAGATTCTGCAGGCTTTTGAGCATTCAAGTAAGCACGCATCATGGTGTTCCAGATGAATGTGTCAGGAAGGGAAAAGGAATCGAACATGGAACGAGCATAATACAAATCAGCGTCATGATGGGGCGAAGAAAGAGAAATGACAGCGTTTAAGAACTTTGACTTGAGGAAGTTGTCATGGCAGAAGAAACATGTTTTGATGTAAAGAGCATGAAGTTGAAGGAGGCGTGTTAGGTTGGCGTTCTGAAGAAGAGCCACGATTCTCTGTTTTGTGGTCTTTCTGGTGTGGTGCTGCAGAAGAAGTTTAACGCTCATGGACATTCTTCGTATGGTAGAAGGAATAGCTATCTCCTCTTCATCAGTTTAGAATTTGGATTTTGGGGGACAGAAAAATTAATATACTTTAAAAAAGAAATTAGAGTTTTAGCATAAACTATAATTACAATTTTCACGGCTCTCCCATGAAAGAGAGATCGCAAGTTCTATACCCGATGATAAAGAGATGGGGGTATACATGACTATATGAGTGTGGTGAGTTGTGTTAAAAATGTGGGTTGGTAAAATTGGTTGAAAAGTAAAGCCCTTGAATAAAAAAAATCTCTAGACTATTCATTTAACTCCATTTTTTTAGGCTGTGTTTGCAAAAAATAATAATAATAATAATAATAATAAAACAGAGAGATATTTTTTTTTTACATAGAGGTTTATGGACTCAGTTCTTATATAAGCATTTGAAACAAGCTTGGACTTGAACCAGCATGTGATTGAAATTGTTGATATTGTAAAATCATATGGTTAAAATTGTTTGATTTGATGTTATAACCTTATGAATGAGTGATGAGCTTTTACCAACTGACTTTATTGTAAAAAAGTAGATTTTGATAATAAATCTAGGCTTCCGGAGCATGAGGGGGATTGGATTTGATTCTTGTTCAATATGGGCCCAAGCACAACAAGTGCTTCTCAAATTTGCTCATCTTCTGAGCATAAATATCAAAGGCAAGAATTGACATGAACCGAAGCAACAAATAAGAAAGTTCCAGAGCAGCTACATATGGCCATTCCTAGTTTCGTTCATAGCAAGATTTCCTGCATTGGCCATTCGCATTCACATAAATTGAAACGTTTCGCTTACCCTAAATGAATAAAAAAATAGAAGGGTACAGAATATATGAAAAAGAAGAGAGAGAAATTGACTACCTCACACTCCATTTCCTTGGCGTTTTTGGATTCTTTCTCATTCCAATGCTTTCTCAGCTAAAACGTGGGCACCCAAAAAAAAAAAAAAGATTTAATATTGATATAAATTTTTAATAATTCAATATTTAGTATTAAATGAAATTATAATAATTGTTTCCAAAATTTGATTAAATCATTCTATTTGATAAATAATATGTCAAATTTCATTACTATTTCAATAATTATTAAGGTTTCGAAAAATTTTGTTTAGATCTTAAAACTTAAATGTAAACGGATTTATATGAAACTCTTTTTGGGTTGTTGTGTTTTTCAATGTCTGTCTTATTCATTTTGTGAACGGTATTGCCCCCAGTTTCTCTAGGGGGTGGGCCATGGAAGAAAACTAGAACGATGCGATGCAAGGATAATATGTCCTTTCACTCAACCCATGCCTTTAAAAGATGTAGGAACCGCTTCTCGTTTCTGGGTATGAAAATATCGGTCCCTCTTGCTCTTTCTTATAGCTGTTTGTGCTTTCTCTCTGTTCATTCCTATTGCTAACTTCCAAATTGGAGATAAAAAACAATGGCGTCTTTGTCCCAGCTCAATCAATTCCGCTGCAAAGCCCTTTCAGTCACCCCTCCGGCTTCTAATCTCACGCCTAAAACTTCAATTTCTCTGCCGTGCATGGTTGAATTTTCCGGTCAATCCATCAGAAAACCTAACAATTCGCCACGGCCCGTGTTCTGTGTTCGAGCAGTGACAGACGACGACGAGTGGGGTCCTGAAAAGAAGGAGGATTCGGCGGTGCCTGTGGCAGTGGCGGAGGAGAAGGCGGTGGAGGAGCTGGAGACTGATCGCCTGAAAAAGGCGTTGGTGGATTCGTTTTATGGGACCGATCGAGGATTGAAGGCTACGAGCGAGACGAGAGCGGAGATCGTGGAGCTTATCACGCAACTTGAGGCTAAGAACCCAAACCCTGCGCCTACTGAGGCCCTGACGCTGCTCAATGGAAAATGGATTCTCGCGTAAGAGTTTCCTATTCCTTATATATCTTAGTTGTTGTTGGAATTGTTTAATTTTCTGTTATGCTTCTCGAGCAACATTCAAAAATAGTCGATAAAATGTTATATAATGTCTGGGCTTACTAAAATGTATTAAGATATTTACTTGTGATTGTGTTTGATCAATCGAATGTGTTGGAGTATGAGTTAAGTGTCCATGATGCAAATAATGACTCGTGAGATATCCTTAAGCCGCGAGATCCCAACACTGGTGGTCGGTGTTGTTGAAGGAATTCAATATTTCTTAGGCAATATCTCTTTAAGATTTTAGGATGAAAACAATAGTAGGAGTGTTATCTTCACGTAAGACCTGACATTACTCAAATTTGAATAGGTGATATGTTTAACAGAAAAAAAGGTCATAAAAAACTAATTGTGAAAGATGGAGCTCTGTTCTTATCCATGTAAGAGAAACGATAGTACAGTACAAGTGATTGTGAGTCAGTTCTATCTTGTCAGCTTTCCCCCCTACTTTTATTCATGTATATATTTATTATTACTAAATACAAGATTGAGTTTCTTTCCTATGTTATATGCCTTTAATTGATATATTGAAGTTCAAAAGTATATTAAGTATATACCATTAACTAGTACTAATGTTTTTTTTTTAATTTATTGTAAACATACACAGTACATTTATTCATCCAATACAAAAGATCTAATTATTAATTATGGGATTTAGGATGAATTGACTTTATAATGGATTTGATCAAATTAACAATTTGATTTTTAAATTATTAGATTCATTCAATCTTAAATTTTGAAAATTAATAAATACAATAGTCCCTAAAATTTATTAATTATACTCCTCCCATTCCAAATTATAGGGTTTTTTTGAAGAAGTTTCTTTATCCCAAAATATAAGATACTTTGGGTAAATTAAGATTTCATTAAATGTACCAATTTCAATATTATCCTTTCTCTGTCTATAATTAATTTTCATTCCTTCTCTTTTTAATATATTAAATGATAAGTATTTTGAAAGTTTATATTTTTATTTTAAAAAGATCAGGTTATTAAGTGCATTTAATGTGATTTATTGATATGTGAGATTTTATCTAAAAGTATTTTATAATTTGGAATGAAGTGAGTATTTCATATTTTGTCATGTTATACTATTTGTATTTAGGGGTAGGAATAGGCCAGGGGTCTTAATAGGGGCCTACAACTTGACTTACTTTTGGTTTAACCTAACCTATTTGCTAAATAGACTCAAGCCAGGTTTGTGTTTTTAACTAGGCCTATTTAGTTTAATAGGCTAAGCTTATTTTTTCAAGGATTAACCTATAAGCTTAACAAGCCAGCATATATATTTACACACATAGACACAATATAATATATCACAAACACATCAATTTTACTATTTGATTTTTAATCATTTTATTTTTTTTATTTTTAATTACATTTTCAATCATATTGGACTTATATATTAATTTTAATGTTGTTATTTTATTGTTAGATTGTATTATAGTTGGCAAGTTCTCTCAATTATTGTATATTGTAATTGATAAATCATGTTGTATATTATAATAGTCCTAAAGTATATTTGAGAAGTTTAAAAACTAACATGTGAGTCTATTTAAAAGGTTTAATTTTAAGTAGGCCTAGGCTTAAGTCGTGAGAAAAGCCTTATATAGGCTCAAGCCTATTTGGCTAAAGCTTAACTCACCCTAGCTTATTTCCACCTCTAATTGTATACATGTTGTCCTATATTTTGCACTGAAGTATAGAATTTTCACGTTTTTATTATAGCAGGATAATTTGTTAAGCCTTTGCCTATCTCAGGATAATTTTCACGTTTTCTTCTTATACTTTGACTATCGAAAGGTTCTGGTCCGAGAGATAAGGAGTCTTGGTGGTGGAATAATAGTGTACAGAACAAAATCAAGTATAAGAAGAACTGTTTTAAAGCCATACATTTATGTAACAATGAGGAAAATTGGGAGAGGTACCGTATGGTTAAGAAGGAAACTAAGAGAGCTGTGGGTGAAGCTCGTTCTAAGGCTTTGAAGAATTTTATAAGAACCTTGAGACGAAGGAAGGAGAGCAAAATATTTATAAGATTGCCAAGAGTAGGGAAAGAAAATCAAGAGATCTAGAACAGGTAAGGTGTATTAAGGATGAAGAGGGAAGAATTTTAGTTACAGATGATGAAATTAAAAATAGATGGAAGACTTACTTTTCTAAACTTTTCAATGACGGAGAGAATTCATCTAATAACTTGGAGGATTTAGTATCTGGTGAAGGAGAACAAAATTTGTCATTTTATCGAATAATACATGATAAGGAGGTAAAGGAAGCTCTTAAGAAAATGACAAATGGTAGAGCCAACGGACCTGATTGTATATTTATCGAAGCGTGGAAATGTTTAGGTGAAGAAGGGGTGAGATGGTTAACTAAGTTATTTAATGTGATTTTACGGTCCAAGAAAATGCATGATGAGTGAAGGAGAAGTATATTAATTCCTATTTATAAAAATAAAGGAGATATTCAGAATTGTACTAACCATAGAGGGATTAAACTCATGAGTCACACAATAAAATTGTGGGAGAAAGTAATTGAGCACAGGTTGAGATTGGAGACAAGTATTTTTGAGAATCAATTTGGTTTTATGTCAGGTAGATCAACTACAGAGGCGATTTATCTACTAAGGGGATTAATGGAAAAGTATCGTTGTAAAGATAAAGATCTACACATGGTTTATTGATTTGGAAAAAGCTTATGACCGTATACCAAGAGAAGTGCTTTGGAAAGCGTTGGAAAAAAAGGGAGTATGGATTGCTTATATTAAAGCCATACAAGATATGTATGAGGGGGTAAAAACTAGTATAAGAACGCCTAGTGGTCAAACAAAGGATTTTCCTATAAAGATTAGACTACATCAGGGATCATCTCTAAGTCCTTATTTGTTCAACTTGATTTTAAATGTTTTGACGGAACATATTCAAGAGGAAATCCTGAAATGTATGCTCTTCGCGGATGATATAGTTCTTATAGCAGAGACAAGAGAAGAGGTTAATTGCAAACTTGAGTTATGGAGGAGGACATTGGAGTCGAAAGGTTTTCGTTTGAGTAGAAGTAAGACGGAATATTTATATTGTAAATTTGGTAAAGGACTATTCGATAATAATTTAGAAGTGAAATTGAGAGATCAAATTATACTTCAAGTGAAAAAGTTTAGATATTTGGGAGCCATTATTCAAAATGATGGCGAAATCAGTGGAGATATTTCACATAAAATTCAAGCTGGGTGGTTTAATTGGAGAAAAGCTAAAGGAGTTATTTGTGACCGTAAGGTGCCTAATGAACTTAAAGGAAAGTTTTATCGCACTGCTATCAGACCGGCAATGTTATATAGTAGTGAATGCTGGACTCTAACGGGACAGCAAGAGCATAAAGTTGGAGTAGCAGAGATGAGAATGTTACGATAGATGTGCGGACGTACACATAAAGATAAAATTCGAAATGAGCACGTACGTGAAAAAGTGAGGGTGTCACCTATTGAGGAAAAAATGATAGAAAATCGGTTGAGATGGTTTGGGCATGTACAAAGAAGACCAAGGGAGGCACCAGTGAAAAGAGTGGAATATATAACTTTGAGTCCGATTAAAAGACGTAGAGGAAGGCCTAAGAGAACACTCTTGGAAGTTGTTGAACGCGATCTCTTAATTAATAATATTCCTAAAAGCTTGATAAATGATAGAGCACAATGGTGTCTTGCAATTCATGTAGCTGACCCCACCTAGTGGGATAAAGGCTTGTTGTTGTTGTTGTTGTTGTTGATTGATTCTCAATAATCAAAATGATATATTACATGGGGCATATATTCTCTTTTCTCTCAAGAAATGACTTAACCATTTCATTCTCCTTCTCTTCTCATTTTCCCATCCAAACATATGGCATGTCCTGCCCTGTGGAATTTTTAGAGAGGAAAAAATTGTATTATCTCATTGCAATTCTAATGTACACATTGGTCCTATATATTTACATCAAGAGAGATAAAAGCTAATAAATACTAATAAAGCCTAATTAATGAGATCCTAATAAATGCTAATAATTCTCAATAATAACATAATATTCCCACACTCCCCCTCAAGTTGGATCATAGATGCTAATCATGTCCAACTTGCTTATACAACTCTCAAATGCAGGCGTGGGTAGTCCCTTGGTTAGTACATCCGCAGCTTGTAACTTTGTAGGTAGGTATGTCAGACATACAATACCTCCTTCTACTTTCTCTCTGATAAAATGTCTATCCACTTCAACATGTTTAGATCTCTCATGCTGTACAGGATTCAATGCCATGCTTATAGCAGCCTTATTATCACAATACAATTTCATTGGTGGATCAACTCTGACTTCTATTTCTTCCATGACCCTTCTTATCCATAGTTCTTTTGTAATTCCTTGAGCTAATGCTCTCAATTCTGATTCAGCACTGCTTCTGGATACAACTCTTTGCTTTTGACTTTTCCAGGTTACTAAGTTTCCCCACACAAATGAACAATAGCCAGAGGTGGATCTCCTGTCTCCATAAGTCCCCCCCCAGTCTGCATCGGTGTAAATCTCAATTGTCCTTTGATCATGCTTCTTGAATAACAATCCCTTACCAGGTGTACCCTTAAGGTATCTGAGAATCCTATATACAGCTTCCAGGTGTCTCTTCCTTGGATCACACATGTATTGACTTACTACACTGACAGCAAAAGCAATATCTGGCCTCGTATGGGATAAATAAATCAGCTTCCCAACCAGTCTTTGATATCTGTCTTTATCAATGGTTTCTTCTTTCTCCTTGTCTTCTTCTTCTTCAACTTCATTATCAGAGTTGTCTTCTCCTTCTAACTCCTCAGTGCCGCTTTTCTTAGGTGGCCTCTTCTTTTTCGAGATCACAATAGGAGTTTCCTTAGGTTTACAACCCAACATGCCAGTTTCCTTGAGAAGATCAAGTATATACTTCCTCTGAGATACATATATTCCTCATTTTGACCTAGCAACTTCCATCCCAAGAAAATATTTCAAGTTCCCAAGATCCTTAACTTCAAATTCCTTACTAAGGATAGTTTTTATCCTTGCTATTTCATCAACATGATCTCCTGTAAGGATTATATCATCAACGTACACAATGAGGATGCACTTCTTAGCTCCCTCAGCCTTAACAAACATCGTATGATCTGACAATCCTTGCTTGTAGCCTTCTAACTTCAGGACCTTTGAGAATCTGTCAAACCATGCCCTAGGTGACTGTTTCAAGCGATACAGTGATTTTTTCAGCCGACATACTTTGTCATTTCTGCCTCTATCAAACCCAGGAGGTAAAGTCATGTAGACTTCTTCCTTCAATTCTCCATTTAAAAAAGCATTTTTGATATCTAGTTGATGAAGACGCCATTCAAGGTTGGCTGCCACTGACAATAAGATTCTTATAGTGTTCAGTTTTGCCACTGGCGCAAACGTCTCTTTGTAGTCTATGCCATAAGTCTGGGTGAAACCTCTTGCTACTAACCGTGCTTTCAACTTGTCAAGTGTGCTATCAGCCTTATACTTTGGGGTAAAGACCCACTTGCAACTAACTAGTTTCTTACCTCTAGGTCTTTCAACAATCTCCCATGTTTCATTTTTCTCCAAAGCTTTCATTTCCTCCACAACTGCATTTCTCCATTCTGGTATTTCCAATGCTTCTTGGATGTTGTTAGGAATAACAACTTTATCCAAATTAGTGATGAAGGCTCGGTAACCAGGAGAGAGAGCCTTGTAGGACACATGCTTCTGAATCGGATGCAAAGTACAAGACCGAGGTTGTTTCCGAAGGGCAATAGGTAGATCAAGATCAGTAGATTCACATCTTTGTTCTGAGTCATCTGGCTTACTAGATGGATCAATCTTTGGTACGTCAGCTTCAGGGACTACCTCTGGTTCTGACTCTCTTGATGCCTCAGGTACAAGTTGCTCACTATCTTTTGTTTTCTTCTTTCGAGTGTAAACTAACAACTCCCCCTTTTGTGGTCTTTCCACATCTTTCTCTGTTTTCTTGTTTTCCTCAAACTTTGGCATAAGAGAAGAGGTTGGTGAAGGTGGCATGTTGGACAAAGGTAAGGGTGATGGTTCTAGTAAAGGAGACACGGACTCAAGAAGTATATATTCAGCGTTAGGTTCTAGTTCCCAAGTCTGAGAT
Source organism: Prosopis cineraria (assembly GCF_029017545.1). Lineage (NCBI taxonomy): Eukaryota > Viridiplantae > Streptophyta > Magnoliopsida > Fabales > Fabaceae > Prosopis > Prosopis cineraria. The sequence goes on along the minus strand of NW_026555949.1, from coordinate 34,655 downwards.
TCACCGATATTCTCCCCTTGAATTGAGGAATTGGAATAAAAAGGAGTTTCTTCATGGAAAGTAACATCAAGGCTTACAAGGATGCGTTTAGAAACAGGATCAAAGCACTTATATCCTCTTTGAGTAGGAAAATAGCCAAGGAAGATACACTTGATAGCTCGAGGTTCAAGTTTACTGCTTTGGTGGATATGAACAAAGGTTGTGCACCCAAACACACGAAGCGGAAGTTTGGTTTCAATGTGGGATGTAGGAAAAACACTCTGCAATTTTTGGAGAGGAGTTTCGAAGGCTAATATTCGACTGGGCATCCGGTTGATGAGATAGGTTGCGGTTAAAATGGCATCTCCCCAATAAAACTTTGGCACGTTGCAAGTGAACATGAGTGCTCTTGCAACTTCAAGGATATGTCTATTTTTTCTTTCTGCGACCCCATTTTGTTGGGGTGTATGGGCATACGTACTGGTATGGATAATCCCATGTATTTGGAGAAAATTACTCAAAGATTGGTTGAAGTATTCAGTGCCATTATCGGTGTGTAAAACTTGAATGCTAGTGTTGAATTGGTTTTTGATCATGGTGAAAAAACTCATGAATGTGGATGCAGCCTCGGACTTGTTTTTCAAAAGGTAAACCCAACAAACACGAGTGTGGTCATCAATGAAGGAGATGAACCATTTTGTTTGAGTACGGTTTGAAGTGCGAGATAGTCCCCACAAATCACTGTGGATGGTTGTGAAAGGTTTGGTAGGTGTGTATTTGGCTCAAGGAAAGGAAGTTCGATGGTGTTTGGCAAGTTCACATACCTCACACTGGATTTCACTATGATTCAAGGTCGGGCATAAGTTTGGAAACAACCGCTGAAGGTAATGAAAATTGGGATGACCCATTCTCTTATGCCATAACATAAAATCATGAAGTTTAGAGGTAGATGCAGAATTACCAACAATAGGTGGGTTATCTACTCGAGTGACGACCTCTAAATAGTAGAGCCCCTCATATTCTTTGGCATTGCCGATTGTCGCACCAGATGATAGATCCTGAAACACACAATGTGACGGGAGAAATTTAGCAAAATAATTTGAGTGCCTGGTCAGTTGACTGATTGAAAGTAAATTACAGTCAAGTTTTGGCACGTGAAGGACAGATTCCAAAGTAATAGAATCTGATATACGGATACTCCCTTTTCCTGCCACCGGTGCTAAGGAGCCGTCTGCAATTTTCACTTTAATATTTCCAGCACATGGGGTGTAAGTGGTGAACAATTGATGACAATTAGTCATATGATCAGATGCCCCGGAATCCACGATCCAGACCACTGCACTTTGAGTCGTCTTTAAAGCTTGAAGGAAAGACTCTCTTTTTGCCACAAATGCCATGGGTGCAGATCTGGAATTATGCACAACACTACATAAAAGTAGCCATAGTACCACCCCTAGCACTTCAAATGAGGAAAAAGCTTTTTGGTAGACTGAAAACAGAAGCCACAACCCAATATAACTCCAAATCCAGCAAAACAGGGCACTAACAACACCATACGACCTGATATGGTTCGAAAACGATGTGCCCATACACCGGATTGTGCTGGATCTTGCCGGAGAGAGTGCGTCGTTGCCGTCCGAGAAGATCGCGTCCTGAACGGAGCCTCCACGCGCCTCCACGCGCCGCCGAAAGTTTACTGACGCAGTGAACAGGGGTGGCGCGTGTGGTCTACACGCGCCGCCGTTCGCCGCCGCCGCCCTGGGTTTCGCCATTCGGAGCCTCCTAAGTACGTCTAGGGTGGTGGTGAGATTCAAAACTCGCTCCACCATTGTCCACACAAACACCATCACGTACTGTTCAGGCAGCCCCATTCTAGCCATTCCAGAACTAATTTAATTTGAAATTTTGAGCCTGATGCTCTGATACCATGTGGAATTTTTAGAGAGGAAAAAATTGTATTGTCTCATTGCAATTCTAATGTATACATTGGTCCTATATATATACATCAAGAGAGATAAAAGCTAATAAATACTAATAAAGCCTAATTAATGAGATCCTAATAAATGCTAATAATTCTCAATAATAACATAATATTCCCACATGCCCCCCCCCCTCCTTCTCTATATAAAAATGATGAGTCAACCTACTCTGGGCTAGAAGGATATTATGAATGTGAATCCCGGACTTTGTGTTGTAGCGTTTGAACTCGTGCAAGGATTGATGTTGAATCCAAAAATGTGTGGCCCACGTGCAAATTGCCTCTCTCTCTCTCTCTCTCCCCCCACTCACTCACTCACTCACTCACTCACACACACACACACACACAGCATGCAAGAAATTTTCATGATTGGTCGAATGTCATGGTGATTAACTTATTATGGGGTATCTGTGGCTGTGCAGGTACACATCATTTGCAGGTTTGTTCCCACTGTTGTCAAGAGGAACACTGCCACTGGTGAAGGTAGAGGAAATATCTCAGACAATTGATTCCCAAAACTTCACCGTCCAAAACTCAGTTCAGTTTGCTGGCCCTTTGGCTACCACTTCTGTCAGCACCAATGCCAAATTTGAAGTTCGCAGTCCAAAACGTGTCCAGGTTCGCCTTCAATCTTACTATGTGTTGCAAATGTTGAGGGACTAAAGTCCTATAGAAGGATGAATTCAATGACTAAGGTCTTTGGTTGACATTTTTTTATGAACCATATTTTAAGTTTAAGGTCTTTACTGCTGAAACCATGAACATTTTTCAGATCAAGTTCGACGAAGGGATCATCAGCACGCCACAGCTGACAGACTCGTTAGTAATACCAGAAAATGTCGAGTTCTTGGGACAGAAGATAGACCTGACACCTTTCAAAGGAATACTCAACTCTCTGCAAGACACAGCCTCAAATGTTGCCAGAACAATTTCCAGTCAGCCTCCATTGAAGATCCCAATCAGCAACAGCAATGCTCAGTCATGGTTGCTCACAACATACCTAGACGAAGAACTTCGTATCTCTCGGGGAGATGGTGGCAGTGTCTTCGTTCTCATCAAGGAGGGAAGCTCCCTCTTGTCAAGCCTAAGCAGTTAGTTTGCTTTCTTAGCTTCTTAATGAAATGCATGCTCATGAGTAAGAAACCTACGTGTTCTTTACGTAGTGTACAAGGTTTAGACTCGTATTGATAAGTCTCAGGATTTGGAATTGCGTTGAGCTTATTTGTAGTGTATAGTGTATGTAGAATAAACAAGAATGGTTGAGTCACTGATAAATGCTTCATGTTTATGGGTCGGAACCTTAGCTCATTGTGACATATTTCTTTAATACCAAAATATACTTAAAGGAACCAAATAAAAATGGATGATAACCTTTAGCTAAAGTAATTGAATTGAATTACACACACATAAATAGTTCTGAAAAAATAAGTTACAAATGGCAAGCATTAGGATAAGAGTTTCTCGGATTGAACTTCTGTTCTAAAGTAAGTTTGTCCCAAAATCCAACATCGTCAAAACATCAAAAGGTAAACATTATGAATGGGAATATAATACACACAATTAGCCCTTTGTTCTCACACTAACACTACGTTGGATTCTCTATCAAACCGCTACGATCCCTTTTCAGTTAGGAGATTCAAATAAAATAATTACATTTAAATAAATTGGAGAATTTCAAGTAAGGGTCAAAGATATGACTTAATTACTAATAGGTTTTAAAAAAAAATCTAAAACTTCAATTTAGTTTAAGAGGATTGAAGTGAAAATAATTTTAATGGTGAAAAAAATTAAAGTATTTTTCACTTATTAATTTTGTTTGAAATGAAGAATTATTGGTTGTCAATTTTTTTACTTCACTTGTTAATTTATTAATATGAGTTGTATTTATAACTGATGTTACTAAATTAATAAGTAAAGTTAGCAAATTAACAATTGATGTTGCTGCTTATAATTGAACAATTGATGTCTAAGTCTTATATAATTATTGACAGATTAATTCATGTTATTTACAATTCATAATGATAGATTAACAAGTGAAATAAGAAAATTAACAACTAGTAATTATGCATTTCGGACAAAATTAATAAATGAAGGGCATTTTGATCTTTTTATCATTAAAATTATTTTCACTTCAATCATCATGGACTAAACTAAAGTTTCAGATTTTTTTTTTTTAGACCTACTAGTAATTAAGTCACATATCTGTTCTTTAGTTAAAATTCTACCTAAATAAAATGATTACTGCAGTTTCATGAAAAATATGTAAGAATCTCTATAAAAACTGTTTAAACTTGGAAGCATGTCCAAGACATCTACTAAATAAAAAGGAGAATGACAAAGTTTTAAGGATGAATGAATGATGGTTAAGTTTCTGAAAATTTTTTTGTAAAATAACTTATAAATATTAATTCAAACAGTTGTAAATAGAAATTCAAATTGCAAATTGATTGTTATATTTAGAACAAACATCATATTTGCAGCTGAAACTTTTAAATTTACAATTGTTTAAAATATTTACAACTAATTTTTTTTAAAAAAAAATTGTTAGAGATTTAACTATCATGAATTTGTTTTCAAAAAAAAAAATGAACTGTTATTCTCCCTAAATAAAATGATTGATTGGACCAATTTGGGCATGCAGCGTAGTTTGGTAGATGCAAGGAAACTGGGATGATGTTGGGGATCCATTTACCCCCCCCGGGACACTGTAGCTTGTTGGAAAAACCAGAATCGATAAAGAATGAGAAGAGGAAAACAATAAGGAAGAAAATTTGTATAAGAAAATCGAACATAGATATTTAGCCCCTTCAAGCAAAACCGACAAAATTAGAATAATATTATGTAAAATGTCACTTTCAACATAATATATATATATATATATATATTAAAGCATATTATATTAATTATAACCAATCGGATCCAATCAGGATTTAACTATTTGAGCCTTAAAGCAAGTATCTCATCCAGTTTAAGGACGAATTTGATTTTTTTAAACCTTGCAACTGATATAAGATAATAAAAACAGCAAAACGGAGTTAATCTGTTCCCCTACTACGACTTCCTCCTCAAGCATTACCGCAAAATCGTTTATTTGTTTGTTGCATGCGCAACATCTTCCTCTGCCTTCTCCCATTTGGCTTGCCCATGCACGCCGCTTTATATATTTATTAATTATTAATGAAAGCACATTCATGACCACATCAGCACCTACATAATTTTTGGCCACATCACAGGCTGTTTCCTTTTCCATACACTCCAATTCCCTTCTCTTCTTTTCATCGCCGTTAGATCAAAGCTATTCAGTGCGTGTTTGGATATGTTTTTAATCAATTTTTTTACTTAAAAAAATCAATTATTCTGTTTATTAACCAAACAACTGAAAAGGCAAAAAATCGATTTTAACCATTAAAAATGATTTTTTTTTTCAAAAGCTAATATTTTGAGCTTTTTCTGAAACGCTGGTGAAAAAGTGTTGGAGAAAATTATAAAGAAAAGCCCAAGAAAAAATTATAAAAAAAATATAATTTTATAAAAATAAAATCAAACTCTCTTCTCTTTTTTTTTTTCTTAATAAAATCAAAACTGTAGATCTTTAAAAAAGTTGCCAACATAAATTTCTGTCAATCACTACTCTCCACTTAACCTTATTGTAAAACTAATTCAAATAAAATATTAATTAGTGGAGGAAAATTAATTTAATTTAGAATCATGACAAAGATTGTTGCAAAGGTTTAAAAAGAAAGATTTTACATCATTTGTTACATTGTTACATTTTTTATATTACCAAATTTCAAAGCAATGCTTAACAATTTCATCAAATATGATTCATATCCATAATATCATTAGAAATCAATTTGTATATTATTTTCTTTAGTAGTTATTGTAAAATTGATATTTGACATTTAAGAATTAATCTTTCTTTTTTATTAAATTTATTTAAACTAAGATATATTAAGTTATTTATTTACATAAATTAAATTATTAATATTAATATAATTTAAATTTTTATACTTAATCAGATATGTAATTTAAATAATATATTTTACTTCTTAAGTAAAATTTAACAAATTTAATAATATTAAATACAAATATATTAATAATTTAATTTTAAAAAGAAATGTCCTTTATAATAATTTATACAGTTAAAATTAATTTTAAATAAATTATCCAAACATCTTCAATTATATTAAAATTAATTTTAAAAAAATAATATCCAAACAAATTGTATTATAATATAATTAATCATGATTAAAATCAACCATTTAATTAATTATTTTTATAATTAATTATGTGCGAGCCCTCAACAGTTGATATTTAATTTTTGATAAAATCATTATTATAATCTTATATAAATAAAATATTATAAATTTATATTGTTTAGATCAAATTTTAATAGTTCAAATTTCTTTATATACTTTTATGTAAAATTAAAATAATAATTTTATTAAATATTTAGTCAAACCCATTAAAACTTTGATCTAACGATGATAAAAGGAAAAGAAAAAAAATGGTGAATAAAAGAAAAGGAGAGGCCCCTCTCCTTGTAGATAATATGGAGCCAAGTCCATGTAAAACTCTCTCTAGTTTTTTGCCACATCAACATTTATCTCGCACCGTCAATGTCTCTCGTACATTGGCAAGTTAATTTTTTACGCCAACTGAAAGCAACAGGACCAAATGAAAAAATCAGGTCAAAATTTCTGTTTGCAAATTAAAAAAAAAATAATTGGTGAAAGTTGATTCTTTTATTTCAAAAAAATAGAATAAACACACTTGATGAAACATAGCGTGCAACAAAGTTGTTATTTTTCAAAATCCATCCTTACTCGTTAATCTTCAAATTTTAAAACTAAACATCGTTTAATAGACACAATCTCAGAAAACAGCTTAAACTAGGCAAAAGGAGAAAAAATGCCTCATAACTATTGGTAGAACCTGACTAGACATTGAATTAGTTCGAACATTGGTTCACTAAACTATAGTTGAACCATGACCAGACCATAGTCAAACCAATCTCAATTAAAATATATTTTAAATAATACATGTGAAAAAAATAATTTAGACAATATTTACCAATATAATTTTAGAAAAACCCAAATATGTCTTGAAATATTCATTCATGTCCATATCAGTTTCATACATACTAATGATCCAAGTATGCTAAATTAATTGTCCAACTAAGCTACACGCTTCCATAATTTGATCCAAGCCACTAATAAATCATCAAATATACATAACACTAAAGAAAAACGAACCAAAAGACAAATTTAAACAAAAAATAACAATATTTAGGTATTTAAATTTTAAAAAATCAGAAAAACCGGTTCCAACTGATTTTCCACCGGTTCTAGTCAGTTTTGATCGATTTTGACTAGTTCTCCACTGCTTCACTTTTGGCTAGTTTTTAAGGGTTTTGGACCAGACATACGGTCAGTTCTTGATCTGACTCGTTGGCCCAGTCCGGTTCTGTCAACAATAATTATAACCAGTAAGAAATGACGCATTGACCGACAGACAAACCTAAAACGGGCAGAAAGCTCAATTTTCTGGGTTTCTTTCCCTGCTATTTTAATCATGCACAAAATTTACGACAATAATAAATCTTATCTCATTGGACGAGGCCAGTTACATGAATTGCATGACGCTTGAAGGTTTTTTTTCAATAATTTCCATAAGTGTTATACTTACAACAAAAACAGGGTACAAAGAACCAATCAAAAGTTTCAGGCTGAGCCAGCTTTTCCCCCTCGTCCTGTAAGCATCATACGAAATTAGGAAATAGGAATGCATACTACGTACAGAAAAAGAAATCCTAAAAACAAGAAACAACAACAACAACAACAACAACAAGCCTTTATCCCACTAGGTGGGGTCGGCTACATGGATTGCAAGACGCCATTGTGCTCTATCATTTATTAACCTTTTAGAAATATTATTAATTAAGAGATCACGTTCAACAACTTCCAAGAGTGTTCTCTTAAGCCTTCCTCTACCTCTCTTAATCGGACTCAAAGTTATATGTTCCACTCTTCTCACTGGTGCCTCCCTTGGTCTTCTTTGTACATGCCCAAACCATCTCAACCGATTTTCTACCATTTTTTCCTCAATAGGTGCCACCCTCACTTTTTCACGTATATGCTCATTTCGAATTTTATCTTTACGTGTATGTCCGCACAAGAAAGGCTTGGGACAGAGACCCAGATTAATAGAGAATCTACATTCAGATAACTTTAAAGAAAAGACTTGGATCCTAATAAGTATGATGTTGCATCAAACCTTAACGCAGCTTTTTCGTGCGTTTGGAGGGCCGCAGGGTGTCCTTTCTTGAATCCTCTGGAGCAGTCAAGTCAATGAATGGCTGAAGCGAACCATATATAGGAAAATAGGTGTAAGCATAATATACAAACCAACTAAATGGTTCAACTCACAACAAAGACTCATAGGCAAGCCTTATATTATTGGCAATGAATGGAAGGATTTACTTCCTTCATTCAAAAATATAAAACATTTTGAATCTTACAAGGTGCAACTAATGAGCTTTTTCTAAAATTGCCTTTAATTGAGGAGTGTAATTAATAAGGCTTTTTAACTAAGAAACATAAAAAGAGTGTAATTTTAAATACAATGAACTAACTCATTGGGAAATGCAATTCGATTAAAAGTGCCTCATAACATCAAAGGGAGGGAGTAACATGTTATAGGGAAAAAGCCTATGGCCTCCCTTATGCAATCCAAGTAAGAAGATTTCCAACAAAAAAGTTTGATAAAACCTCCCAAGAATAAGGGTAAAAATAAATCTAAAGAAGTACTCCCTTTATTTTTATTTATAGAAAAAACTATCACTTTTAGCTTTTTTTAATATAAGTAAAATCATATTTTCCAATAAACATTTATTGCAAACTTCATAAATTATCCTTAATAATTTTATCATTCATAGTCAAAAGAAACAATTAATAAAGGCTTGATTAACATAATTAATGAAGGGTATTGTAGTCCAATCCTTTTATTTTTAGACACAATTAATATAATTAACTGATTTTCTTAAACTGTGTGATACAATTTTTTTCCTACAGATAGAAATGGAGAGAGTATCGTTGGTCAATTCAGATATGATTATGAAGGCTTGAACCTGGGAGCATCCCTTCACTCCCCTCTAGTCAAAAGGTCATCTTTCCTTCGGATGCCATCGGAGAACCCACTCGTCCAATATTCATTTATTCAGAATTAGTGGAGAAGGCGCATAGATGATAAATGAGGGAGTCCGGAGCAATTAAGTGGGAGGGCAGTTTTTGAATGAAATTTTCCCCTCAAAATCTCTCCCCATGTGGACAGAAAATTTTGGAGGAAATGTAGTGGGTCCTACATCCCATTTTCTCTCCTATTTTCTTTCCTCCCACTTTTCTCTCCTCATCCAAACAAAGGAAAAGTTGTTTTCTCTCCTAGTTTTCCTTCCTCTTTCCTCTCCATCCAAACAGAGCGTTAGCTAAATGCACGCCAATAATAGCAATAAAGATAATGCTCATATCCACAGGTTATCACCAGAAGAAATTGTCAAAATCGAATTAGCAAGACATGTCTACCTGAGATACAAGTAATCAAATAATGTGAAACTGGGAAAACGGATTGCAGCTAACCTCCTCCCATTTTCTCTGAAGTTCTAATAGTTCTTGGCAGTATGAAAGGCATTCCGCATGAAACACAGCAGCTAAATCTTTTATCAGGGCCTTCCTTTTAATGATACCAACCACTACAATAAAAAAAAAAGGGAAGAACCAGCAAAAAAAATAAAAAGTCGCTTTAAAAAAATTTACACATCCGTACCTAGAAAAAAAAAATGATATCTTTGCTTCCATAATGCATAGTAACCACAGTATTTCAAACAACACGCATGAAAATAAAACTTTTATTCATTAATCTATCAGGCAGGACACCCGTGTCTATCAATAACAAGTCTGGAGCGCATTCCTAATCCACATATAGCCATATAGCCATTAGCCATAAAGGAAGCCATATACCATACAAATTGATCCAGTCCTGAACTTGGACCCTCTATCACTTGCTCTATTATTGTTTACCCCTACCCCTGCACCCTACCAAATTCTCAGCCACAAATCTCTCTCATCCAAAACACACAAATTTACCACTAAGCTCAGTTAGAATGATTTCATCCACTCTAAAGAGAAAGATCCTTCCTCACAAAGACACATTACCTCATTTTGTCAATCAAACTCACGTAGAAAAAAGCTGCTGACATGTTACTGCAATTTTTTCAGGAATTATACTAGCTAGACAAAAAAACCCCGTTCCACCCAAATCAAAACCCTAAAAGCAATGTCAATCTCCACTGCAGTGACCAAATCCCCACAATTTTAGTAAACATAATAACCAAAGTAAACCAAACATGAAGAAAATTTTTTTAAAAGCAGACCATTCTCTAGCAACAAGCAGTTATATTGCACAAAAGTTTATGAAATTTATTCAAAAATAAAAATAAAAAAGGAAATATGATGAGACAAAAAGGTGATATAGTAATTCGTACTTCGACTGGGATCAAATGGCGGAGGAGGAGGAGGAGCTGCTTGGGGCGGAGGATCGCATACTGACACTGTAGAGGAAGGCTGAACAGGAGGAGAATCTTCACCCATGTGTGCTAACAGGACACTCAATTCACAGCCAATTTTGCAGGACACTGCTCAAACTCATGATTAAATTTATGTTTAGTCGTATAGTACATTATTCCATACAACAACAAAATGCAACCATGAAATATAATTCATGTCCATTTAAGGTAATATAGACACCTTTGAGTAAACATAGCAGCTAATACAAGGTTGCGGCCCCCTCTACAAAATAGATGAACAAAATGCCTTGAACGATAAGAAAATCTTCTCAGAATTGAACTTATTCCATGCTTCCTGTAATTAACAATCAATCTTTCAGGTGACAATAAAAGCATTTTAAGTATTCAACACTAAGCAACAAGATAAATAACTATTCCTCACAATCAATTAAAAGGCATCAAATTAGAAGAAACTCTTGATAGTCAAATCTCGAGCTTTTCATGCAGGGCCCTCATATGTAACCACTATGGCAGTTATATTTGTCCAAAAGTAAAACCTCAATGACTAAGTTAACAACTAATAATTCAATTACTAAAATATGATATGTTGCAAAGGCAGCAATACATCATCGAAGACCTCATACGGATACAACTATATAAGAAACAACAGATATTAGAATTTCCTATCTTGATGTGAACGTTGTCATAAGAAACTTATGTTTTACAGCATCAAAAAGACATGTTATAACTAGAACTTTAAAAGTTAGGAATTAATGAACTTCAGATGCATTTAAAAACTTAAAGGTCATCCAAGATTATGACTTTTGCTGTCTCAGATTACGATTGTTACTTAGCTCAACCCACATTGGCAGGAGTACAAATTATGTAAATAATCGATAATCCAAGTCCACCCTTTCACCAAAACGCTGACATTTTTCAATTTCAAACCCTCACATTTCAAATCACCTCCAGTATCCTGCAAAGAAGAACCCATCGATTCATTCAGCTTCGTCCCATCAGATGCCTCCTTGAACCTGGAACAACCCAACTGAGAATCCCATTTTCTGAAGGCCCCAACCAGATCGGCAAAGCCTTCAGGTGAGGCTTTGGCCTCTGAAGTTATGGGATCATTGAGAGGTTGGAATAAGGGTGATAGAAACGCAGACTGAAGGAAACCAAAACAGATTATGAAGAAACTGAAACATAGTATTAAAGCGACGTTGACGGCTTTAATGGGTTTTAGATTTCTCTTGTATTCAAATATATAAATTTACACTACCAGACGGCCTGCATTAGCAAAAAGACAAGGCACGGAAGAAGGGTCATTACCTCTAATCTGAGGACAACGGACCACGATCGGCAACGGCGAGGTACGGTGAAGACGAGAATTTGGATTATGGAGCGCACGGTTTTCAGAAGGGTGAAGGACCACTCTGAAGACGAGGTGCCGAGGACGAGTGAGGTGGGCAACGGCGAGGAGGGTGAAGAATCTTTAAGGACGATAAGCGGCGACGAGAACGAGGTTGAGGACTTGAGGTCCAGGTGTCCAGCGAATGGGGAAAGTCGGGCGGCTTAGGGGAGGAGGAATCTCCAATTAGAACATGGAAGAGAAGATTCAATGCACAGCGGAAAAATGTCCAGTGGATGCCGGAGACTTATCACCTAAACGCATAGTTTTGACAAGTCGGGGAAAATCTTGGCCGTTCATTGTAAGAAATCCCTGTGGACCAATTCTCAAATTTCTATTCTTTTTAAGAAAAAATTAATTCACTTATCCTTATACTTTCAACAAGTTTTGATGTAAGTCCCACTATATTATTTCCTAATAAGTCCTACTATATTTTTTTTTGAAATATAAAGCCACAATAAAACCATGCAAAATTTGAAATCAGATAATGTTAAAAGCCATAAGGCTTATACAATCAGTAGGCGGACTATTAAATAGACAAATATTAAAATTCTCCTTTGAAACCTTGTGTGTCATTAGGTTAGTGCATTTATTAGCTTCTTTGTAGACGTGTTTAAAGATTATCTCCTAATTGCGCATGGTGAGATCTTTAATGTTTCTGATAATGTCTGAATAGGGGTGAATATGAGTAGAGCTTCGATCGATGAAAGATAAGGCCTCTATAGAATTAGAGTAGACATTAACTTTAGAAATCTTAGCATTTTAGCAAAAGTTAAGACCTTTCAAGATTCTTATTAGCTCTGCAACAGTGCTAGGTTGATAGCCAATATTTTTAGAAAAGCCCTCAATTAAGTTGCCCTTATCATCTCTAATAAGACCACCACAAGCCACAATTCCATTAAGGTTGACAGAACCATTGACATCTAATCTAACCTATCCTGAATTTGGCGAGATCTACTTAGCTGTATTACGAGTGTCATGATTACTTAGAAGATCCAGTTTGGATTGCAACTTCATGTCATTGATGATTTGTTGTGTACATGTGAAGGCAATATCACTGTCCAAATTGTTATCCTCAGAGTAGGCCTTCTTACATCTTGCTTTCCATATGTTCCAACAAACTTGTGCAAAGAGTTTTTTCTAAGGCAATCTTCTCGTGGACGTGCTTCGAGCCTCATTTTTCGCATTTCAAAGAATCTAATCCTGCATGGAAAGAAAGAAGAAAGTATTAAATTTATTAGTATTTACCAATTTTTCCCAAACCTCTATAGCTGCCCTGCAATCTCTTAAAATATGGATAGAAGAGTTAGGAGAGTTACAACCAAATGGGCAGGTACATTGCTTAATGTTATTCCTATCAGATGAATTGTGTATATTTTAAGACGATCCAAATTAGCTTTTCCAAAGAAAATATTTGATTTTTTTTATATGTGGCCATTTCCAAATTCTAGACCAAATATATGAGTGATTCTAAGATTTATGATCCTTCATAGTTTTATAAGCTAATTTGATAGAAAAATTATCATCAGAAGAAGGTTTCCAAATAAGAATGTTCTCCTTAACATACCAATTAGGAGGTTGGATGTGAGTGATATGTTTGACTATATCATGATAGAGATATCTTTTTATAATATCGAAGTTCCATCCACCATTAGCCTTATAAAAATTAGAGACTCCAGCATAAAGGATGAGATCAATATTACTAAAGGCATGATATACTAGAGGTTAGGGAAGAGAAGTCCATTTATCATACCAAAAGGAGATGTGATCTTCTTGACCAACTTTCCAACCAATGTGGGATAAGAAGACATCCCAAATTTTGCATATACTACTCCAAATATAGGAATAAGAATTCAGTTTGATCACCATAGGAATAGTAGGTTTTTTGTAATTGTATTTGTCACGAATGATTCGCACTCAAAGACAATCAAGTTTAGTAATGAGACCCCAACAGAGCTTTATTATAAAAGTGATATTTTGATTCTTACGCTTTTTGAGGCTAAGACCCCCATCCTTTTTGTCAGAAGTAACACAATCCCAATATAAAAGGTGAGATTTTTTGTTTCCATCAGTAGAATCCCAAAGAAAGTTTCCAAAGATTTTATCCAATTCGGCCAAGACATTGTCAAGTAAAAACATAGTTTGCATAGCATAGCTAGGGATAGCCGCGAGCACAGATTTTATGAGAACAGATTTTCTAACTATAATGAGGTAGTAATTCTTCTAACTACCTAGACACGAATAAGTCTTATCAATAAAGGGCGCAAAGGTAAGCTTAGTAATCCTCTATAAATAATAGGGATTCTAAGATATTTTTTAAGGTTGCCTATTAGAGGAATTCCCAATTCATCGTTGATTTGTAAAGCTCTATTGATGTTGATGTTTTTAAAGTAATAGAGTTTAGATTTTTCAGTGTTGATCTTCTAACCAGAAGCATTATAGAAGTTCAAAAGACATTGCTGAATAATATAAGCTTACGAGAGAGATGTTTCTATAAAAAGTAAAAGATCATCAGCGAAAAAGAGCTGAGAAATAAGAGGCCCATTAGGTGTTAGCCTAATTGGCTTCTATTCATTTTTATCAATACTATTAAGTACGCAATGACTTAGACGTTCAATACAAAGAACAAAGAGATAAGGAGAAAAAAGATTCCCCTAATGGATTCCACAAGAAAGTGTGAATTCATGAGATAGTTCACCATTCCAAATGACCTTCAAGCGTGATGTGGAGATAGCAACATGAATAAGTTTCCTAAAGTGATTATTCATCCTAATAGAGTTGAGAGTATCATCAATGAAGTTCCAGGATAGTCTATCAAAAGCTTTTGCAAGATCAACCTTTATTGCCATAAATCCTTTCTTTCTTGTTTTATTCTACATAGAATGAATAATTTCTTGAGTGATAATAATATTGTCACTGCTTTGTCATCCTTGAATGAAGCTACTTTGAGTATCACCAATTAATTGATTCATACATTCACGTGGACGACTAGAGAGAATTTTGGTGATAATCTTATAGCTAACATTACAGAAAGAAATAAGATAGAAGTCTTTCATACTAGTGGGCTAATCTATCTTATGAATCAGAGTAATATAAGTGTCGTTAATCTCCTTGATAGAATTTGGTTCTCTAAAAACTCCTTTAATAAGGTTAATAATGCTAACTTTAAGATCATCCTAATAAGAGTGAATAAAGCTAACATTGATACCATCAAGCCCAGGAGCTTTAAAAGTGCCAATAGTAAAGACAGCATTTTTTATTTCATCACTAGTCACTTCTCTGTGCAGAATATGAAGTTGGATGGCAGATAGAGGGGGAAAGCATCTATCAATAATAAGCTTGGGTTTATCCTCGTCATTTTCCTTGAAAAAATCTTCATAGAAAAAGGCAGCCATGTTTTTAAGGGTATTTTGATCCTCAATCCAATTATCATCATCCACTTTAAGAGATAAAATATGATTCCTTTTCCTTCTAATCATAGATGTGGTATGGAAGAATTTGGTATTTTGATCTCCCTATTTGAGCCACTTACATCTAGACTTGTGGAACTATATCAATTCATCTTACAAGAGAACTTTGTTATATTCTTCTCAAAGAGATTTTTCCAATTTCCTTGAGAAATAATTATCTCTGTGGTTTCTGCTTCTGTCAATTCCTTCCAATCTTTGTAGAATTTTCTTCTTTTTAGCAGAGATACTACCAATTTTCTCTTTATTCCATTTGGTTGTATAATTGACAAAGTTTGTTGTACCATTCTTCTAATCATTGTTAGACTAAGCTTCTTTGACCATAAGGTGAAAAGATTCCTCCAGCATCCAAGCAGTATGCCAACGAAAAGGTTTGAAATTAAAA
This sequence comes from Prosopis cineraria, assembly GCF_029017545.1. Classification (NCBI taxonomy): domain Eukaryota; kingdom Viridiplantae; phylum Streptophyta; class Magnoliopsida; order Fabales; family Fabaceae; genus Prosopis; species Prosopis cineraria. Next base: position 18,878 of record NW_026555949.1, on the reverse strand, counting down.
TTCTTTTTGGGCTCCTTGAGTAATTGGATTCTAATCGAACGATGATTAGAACCATATCTAAGTAGATGAAAGGAATTGGCTTGGGAAAACCTTAGCCTCCATTTGGTGTTGCAAAAAGCCTAATCTAGTCGCTCTTTAATGTTGACTTTTTCCTAAGTAAATCTATCTCTAAAGAAGTTTAGTTCAAGAAAATTGAAAGAATCTAAGCATTATTTGAATTGTTTCATGGATCTCCAATTGACACTTTCCCCACTAATTTTGTCATCACAAGAAAGATAGGAACTAAAATCACTAATGATAAGCCAGAGATTAGAGATATTAAGAGCAAGAGAACTGATAGATTGTCAAAGAAGATCCCAGTGAAGAGGACTAGGATCATCGTAAATACCATAGAGTAAACAAGATTGATTATTTGCTAAAATATTAACCCTACAGTGCCATAATTGAACATTAGAGTACATATAATCAATGTTAACAAAATCATTATTCCAAATAAGCCAGATATCGCCAGCATGACAAGTAGCTTCAATACAGATCCAGTTAGAGAAACTCAACTTTTTAACGATAGAATCAGCTCTAGTTCCGCTAGCTCTAGTCTCAAGCAAAATAAGAATTTGAGTATTCAAGGATTTAGTAATTTCTTTTATGCACTTAGGAAAACTTTTTGCACAAGTACCTTTACAATTCCAGCAAATTAATTCTATAAGTAAAAAAGGAATAGAAAAACCTAGAAGAAGATTAAGCCTCTCGTAATTCCTGTGAGTCCTCAATCTGATCATTACTAAAATAGTCATCTTCATAATCATCATTATAGATTAGCTGATCGTATTCCTCATCTAGAAGATCATCATCTAGTATATCATCCTCAACACCAGCTTGGTCAAGGTCATTAAGTAGATTATCTGGTCTCAAGAATTGATTATGAATTTCCATTGGAGAATCCTCATTAAATTGAGTTTCTGATATAGTGGCATTAGAGTAATTTAGGTTAGGAGGTTTCCTAGTATCAATTTAAGAAGAAGAAGAATTATGATGAATTTTGGATCTAAAATTTCCCCTCCAAAATTTAAATTGTTCTATATTTTAAAATTAAGTGAGAAAATAGTTCCTGTTGCAGCTTTCCTAGTGTTGTTACCAGGCCCAATTTCAGTGCTATTTTCGATCATGATCTTGCTACATGAGACTAAGTCTCTTTTATTATCTTTAATCATGTTATGTACCTGTTTGGAGGCCCTATTATTAGTGTTAATATACTAATTTCTCTTGCCTTCATTTTTGTCCAAGTTAACCTCACTCAACCCATCCAATTTGAATGTTGGCCCAATATTACTGTTGGTTACTTAGATTTCCTCCTTAGTTCATGTCTTAGCCCTAGCATTCTCATTAGTTTCCTCAATTTCCTTTGAGCGAGATCTCTTAGCTCTTATAATGTCCTTTGTCCACCACACTTTTCTGACATTTTTCATAGGAGCAGATGTAAGTAGAACGTTGGAGATGATTTCTCTCTACCTTGTACCATCGGGTTCATGATCTAGAGTTGTAAGGATATTAAATCTCAATCTGAAAGAGAAGCCAGGATCTTGGTTGTGACGTGGAGGCCGAAAATCCACTAGGTATCTTGAGAACCGTCAATTTTTTGGATGCTTGTACTTCATCCTTTCTCCGTACTCCTCCTCCGATAAGTTGAAGTTTTTTTTGGCGAATCCAGTATAGATCTTTCTTGATTAGTTTCGGTTGCTATGTTATTTTGCTATTAGGAGTTACTGTTCTGTTGATGTTCATGCTTCTCGTGTCTTGTCGCTTTCTCCTCATTAGTGTTCTTAGGATTGTGAGAGCAGCTATTCCTATTGTGTCTATAGTATTCACAGCTAAAATAAATCAAATTTAAGCTTTTATATTCAACGTTATATAACTCATCTTTGATTAGAAGTCTGGGCACCAATTTTTCCTAGAGGTCTATTTCAACACTTATGCGCATGAATTTTCCTCTTTCAATTTTCCCCTGTTCATCCTTAGATATGGATTCGGATAATGAGTTTGAGTCAACCTTCAGCATTTTCCCAATGCAATTTCCCAATCTCCATAAAATTTCTTTGTTGTAGCATTATATTGGAACGTTTGTAAGCCTTACCCATAAAGCAATTTCCCTAATATATTAGCATTTTGGTTGAAATTAAAACACCAACGTTGCACCAATATGCAGTGATCAAAAATCGTCCAGGGACCACTATTGAGTATTCTATCATAAGATAATAGGTCTTTAGTTTTAACAATATAATAACTATTGACAAGATCTATTAGCTCAAAATCTTTTAACTACTATATTCTAGCTAACTTAGGCTTGAGGTGCAAACCCAATATGTTGATGACTATAGCATTTATCTAGGGTAGGTATATGTTTTTCCATTCTTTTTTAGAAATATGAAGAACTGGGTATTGCTCCATAAGCCTTTTGGTTCTTTTAAAAGGTGACCAATCTTTCCTTGGCAAGATCTTCATTCCTATGACTTGCATTTCTCTCAATGTTAATTCTGTAACACCCATTATAGCCAATCAAGAAGTCTTTGTATGATTTAGGAGCTTTAGTTGCATGAAATGATGTTGGTCTGATGTTGTCTGAATTAGTAGTTTATTATTGTATTGTATATCCATTGGATGGTCAGGAGTATTCTTATTCACAGTAAGCCTAATGACTTTTGATTGTCGTAGCATTTCTGGGCCTTTTTTGTGCATCACCTCATCTGACTTTGAAATATTTCTCAATAGTAAATCCATCTCTTCTTTAGATACAGGGGGATTCATTATCTCCTTATGAGATATGGAAGTTAAGAAAGTGAAGTTGGGATTAAATGGCGGCTTAGAGATCATAGGACAACTCAAGAAGAAGAAGACAGATTAAGGAGCATGAAAGAAGTTGAACATTCTCTCTAGGAACTAGAGAGAAGTTGGAGCTTCTTTCTCTAGATGTATCTCAGAGTCTAATTTTCCTATGTTATTTCATTTTAACTAACTCCCTCTAGTTTTTTATGTTACTAGCATTCACCCTTGGGAAAAAACAAATATGGGCTGAGGTCCAGCAGATGGAGCTAGAGGTATGTATAGGATGAGATAGGATTAGGACAATCATGTATTATGTCCCCTCTTGAAAAATAAATTGGATTAAATTTTTATCCCTCATCCTATCCCATTACAAAAGTCATCTCATCTTGTTTGAGATTGAGACTAGGACATCTTGATAGATTAGATAAAACGTGAAACAAAGACCTGAATAATACTATTTATTAAATTATATAACTTATTAAGTATAAAACCAAAGCAATATGAGTGTATAAATTCAATCATTAATTTACAACTATTGCAATTTAAAGTGAAAGAACAAAGTCACAACAACCACAACTTAAAAGTCAATGTACAACAATCAAAAATGACTTCTAGGCTATAAGTACTGTAACAACAACATAATCATTGAATCATACAGCTTGAATGAGCAATTCATTAAGATTTCGTAAAAAGAAAACAAAATCAATAAATAAAAAATATATACTCTGACACTAATTGAATAAATAAGGTACCCCCTCCATCCTAAATTATAAGATACTTTTAACGAAGAGTAAACATCTCAAAATATAAGACGCTTTGATAAAAATAAGGTTTCATTAGTGATACATTCCAATATTATCCTTCTCATATATTCTCCCCTTTCAATATTCTTTCATCAATGGACTATTAAATGAAAAACATTTTTAAAAGTTTATATTTTTATCTTAAAAAAGTAAGGTTGTAAAATATATTTAATGAATTTTATTGGTATATGAGATTTTGTCTAAAAGTGTCTTATAATTTGGGATGGAGAAAGTATTAAATATTAATAAAAGAAAATGAAAAATATAATAATATATTCGAGAGGGAATATCCAAATAGTGATCATGTGTTTCATCTTGTCCCAAACATATTACTTTTTTTCAAGTCGAGACAGACCCATCTAGACATGATCAAGCATAGACACCCCTGTGATGAAGCTAATGGTATTAGAAAATTAGAGGTGGTTGACAATACATGAAACGACAAATGAGATGGATCCATGTTTGTGACACGTCAAATTTAATTTGACATGGTGGACTTAACTTATAGTAGCATGGTCGAATGTAATAAAAAGGAGCATGTAGCTTTGAATGTCGATTAGCTTTGAATGACTATCTCCTTGTTTTATTGCATGTCGAAGGTGTCAAGGGAGACAAAGTAGATAGTATATGGTTTCTATGTCCTTGGTTCATTATTTTATACTATTTTATTATGCTTTTTAGTCTCTAGTGGTTGCCATAATGTACGCTATTGATTGTTTACCTAGGAAGTATGAACTATGTTAGAAATGAACTTGTGAATTAACTAGCATGTTGGAATTGAATTGAATATGTGAATATGCTTTTGTTAGTACTAGAATGACTCTGTATATATATGATATTAAAATTGGATGATTGTTATAGATATGTCTAGCTAAAAATAAGTTAAATTATTATATAACTGTTAAGGGGTGGTAGATGTTTGGATTTGATTAAAGAAAATTTGACTTGACCATAATCACAATTTCATTAATTAGAATTATCACCCTATAAATCTATTTTTTTCTCTTGCACAATCCAAAGCTTTTATTTCATATTATTCAACACATTACACTGTATCTTATCATCATTATCATCTCTCTCTCTCAATTTTCTCAATTAATTTTTGTGCCTAGCCTCTCTCTGCTCATTCTCTATATATTTTCTTCCATTTCCCCACACTTTCTTGCATTTTCTTGCTCATTTTTATTTATACTTCCATTCTTTAATTGAGCTCATATATCTCTCTTTAGATTTCTTCATGTCTAAACTCATCTTGCTTGGTCATCAAGGATCCAAATCAGCATCCATTGAGGGCTAAGAGACGTGATTCTTGGCAGGATGGAATAAGAGGCTTGAGTTCTCAGATCCTAAGGGCTAAGTGTTGTGTTTTCTAGTTCTACTTTAATTTAATTGTTGTAATCTTTCCTTTCTAGGGTTAGGAATGAATGACTATGATGATTGGAGCTTTGTTTAGTTGAACAATTGCATTAGAGCTTGTAATTAGTATTGGTTTGTCTGATTGATTGAAGAATTATTGGATATTTGATTTACAATTTAAATCCCTAGCCTTTTCCATTGAATTCTCTTGTGATTAGCATGTAAATCAAGGTCTTGTATTGTTAATTCAAGTGAATTGATTCGTTAATGAGGGAAATCAATTGGAGAATTCTAGGCTAAGGGCAAGATCGCTCAACTTACATTAATTGCACATTATAGGTGTTTGATAAAGTGTCACTTAGAGGTTAGAAAAAACTCACTAGGGTCCTAGGGGTTCCTAATTGCTATTGCACTATCTTAAGGAGATCTTTACGTACAATTAGAACTAATTAATAGGCATGGAACACTAATCAATTAAGAAGATAGTAAGGATAGCTTCTAACTCCAAAATCCTACGAAGATTAATTGCCAAGTGAAATTGAGCATTGAAGGTGAGCATCAACAATTGACTTCTTAGATCCAATTAACATATGTGGTTCTCTTTCACCTGGAGGGTATGAAATAAGATTGTACATGATTGCATGAGAGTTGTGTATTATATCATCCCAAGGCATTTTCGCATAAGTAGTTTATGTTTATCTTAATTGTTGTAATGCTTATCTTTTTTTTGATCATCATAACCTCTTAAAAAAGGTTAATAAGGTGCACAACTAAAAAAATATCATTTAGCAAGGGAATTTAATAAGAAATTTTTTATGTCTCAGAAGGGATATTCCCTCTTAATGGATCAGGTCCAAAATATAAAACCCAATTATAAAATAAAGCTTTGTTAGAATAAGAAAAAGTCTAGGTCACCAGTTACAATATAACTGAGCTGTTGAATATAAAATTCCCCTCAAGAATTCAAAATCAAGAGAGAGAACAATTACCGTATGCACATCCGAAAAACTATCACATATGAATGGGAGTGATATGTGGATGACTGCAAAAGGTAGTTATTCACTCTGCATATTTTGAGAACAAAAACTTCCCTCTCTCTTTTCGCTTTGTGTTCACTTGATATGTAATCAGAATAAAGTTAGAACATGTAACTCCTTTCCCACATAAACCCAACAACTAATGCAATATATCAGGTTTGTTTTTTAATTCCATTTTCTTACAATTATTATATATAAAACTTGAATGTTCATGGATGATAGTCTTGTTGAATATGATTTATAGTCTAATCAAGAATTTTATGTTGGCAGCAGCTATAGTAATTCTTATATGAATCGTGTTTGGGAATATTTTTGTAAAGAATTATTTTGCCACACACGGTTTGGATGTAGTAAATAAAAAATATTTCTAGAAGGCTATTTTAAAAATAAAAACCTTGCATATATAATTCGATTAACCTTCTATAATGCATAGGAGGATCATCACAAAGTTTTCCTACATTGCTATGAGCATTTTTTGCGAACCAATTCTAGTAAGTTCAATTATACATGCTCAAGCTCGATTTGCAGTTCAAACAATGAGTTGATAATTTTTTAAAAAAAATGGTATATAATTCCAATTCTCATCAATTTTTATTTAAATGTCAATTGCATATCCACTTTTGCACTGAATTAAAAAGATCTCAACATCAATTAAAAAAGTTAAATTTTTCTATATTTACAAAAATTTCATCTTTTTCTTTAAGTTGCAGTAAAAAAAATTCTCCCCAAGGAGAGAGAATTATATTTATTTTGAAGATTATATTAGATAGTAAAACATAGTGTTAAGGTACCAAAATATACCCAAAAACTTTTGTTTCAAAAAATTTTGATATATTTAAATCAACAATGATGCATGAATACTCATTAAATTTATAAAAGAAGCTAACTTTTCTCAATTTGTTAAAATAACCTAATGTTGACAGTTAAGTTTTAATAATAAAACTTAACAAACTAAGGAATATTGGTATCCTTTATAAAGTTTTGATAGGTGCACATGCATCGTTATTAACTTAAAAATACTAGAAGTTCATATAAAAAACAAAAATTAATGTGTATTTTTGCACCTCAACCTTAAAAACATAAAGTAAAACTAATCCTTATTCTATATAAGAATGTGAAGAAAAGCTGGCACATATAAATTTAGAAACTAGATAATTTAATAAATAGTTGAACGGATACAGTACTAATTTCCTCATTTTCTCTCTCTTAAAAAACTAAACATATAAAACTTGTCTGTACAACAAGACGTAGGAGAGAAAAGAGAGAAATAGAGGGATGAGATATAAAGCTCTCTTTGGATAAACATCAACAACAAAGCTCCGATCAGAATTATAAGTTTCTTCAATTATGGGCTCCAACTTTGGTAAGTTCATCAATGAACCTTTATTTTGATAGGTTATGAATAGAGATGGTGCAACCTCACCACAGTAGTGCTTATTCTGGATGCCTCTCAATCTCTTAACCATTTTCCTTTTCTTCTTCTTTGATCTGACGAGATCGAAGAGACACAAAAGGAAAATGGTTTGGCTTGCCAAAGAATTTAAATTGGAGACATGCACATTAGCAAGCACTATGGAATGTTAATTATGCAAATATATTCAATATTAAGAGTCTCAAGTTAGTAAAAGACAAGAGGTAAATACTCAACAATTTGTGGTGGCAATTAGTGCCAAATCATTAGTGATTGAAATTGAAAAGGTCTATCATCACAAACAAGAAATTTTACTTTTTCTTGGATTCTGCGTTAAAATAGGACATATATATGGGCATGGTAGTTAAAGCTTAACAACCTGGAAAACATTATGGAACACAAGATATGAATGCCCATCCTATTAATTTGATAACTTCCAAACATTGCAAAAATGTAAATGGCGTAATTGTTTTAATTTCTTAAAAATTATTAATAAATAGTTTAAATATGATTTTTTTTAATTTAAGATGTCAATCTTGGTTAAATTTGCGATTAGAAAGCAAGAATAAAGTATTTTCTTATTCATTGATTCATATGGAACTATTTTGGATGTCTCTAACCTTAGTAATTTCATTTCTTTTGATTTAAACTATCATTTCTAGGATAGTAAGTATAGTGGGCATTGTACATTGGCACACAAGGTTTGGGATATTTAGGACTGATTATGGCTTGTGAATAATTATAATTTATATTGATGACCAAATAATCATATTCACTAGATATTTCGCCCCATGTAAAATGAAAGAGAAAAATATCAACATTAAAAAAATTGGGTTAAAAGAAACTTTTGTTTTAGAAGTATTTTGTATAACATTGATTATTATAAATTATACTGAAGCAATATCTCCTTTCAAGTGCCAAAATCACTGCAATGTTATTCTTTGACTAGTAGACATGGATATATTGACTTTTGATTTAATTAAGATTGACTTTCACTTAATGGCATAATGTTATTGATCTTTGGAGCTATGTAAGAACATCAAACCCTTAGAGTTGCAATGTGTGCCGGTAGGGCTGTGTAATAGTCCTCCGATCTAATCCAATTTAAGCCAAACTCATCATATCCTGTCCAGATAAAATTTGATTTTTCAAGACTAAAAAGATAAAAAATTCAGACTCTTTCTTTGGGTTAGACTGAATAAGAGATTGAATATCTGGACCACTTGATCCAATATAATCCTATAAATTTATTTAATATAATTATAATTAATTTATTAATTATTATTATAATAAGTTAATTTATAATAATTATTAATTTTTTGTGTTTTATACTTGTGAAATCATGAATATTGAACAAAATTTTAGTATTGACTAACCTCAGTCTTCTCTTTTTACTGGTGAAATTTGTTACTAACTTGGTGTAATGGACTCTATACATGTTGAATGTTGTTTAATCTTATTAAAGGTTATTTAATTTGAATCATTTGTGTTGTAACTGAAATACTTTTTTTTTGTTAGATATTATTGTGGATTTATAATTGTTGTTGTGATAAATTTTATATGACTATAAGAAATTTTATTATGTTAATTGAGTTTGTTATATTGAAATAAATTGCTACCTTTCATAAATGAAAAGGGGAAAAAACAAAATGAGATACTGGAAAAGATCGAGACCAGTCTCTTAACTCTACTTAACCAGTCCAATCCTGTTTTGCTTAAGGTTATACTAGGACTAAATCAAATCATGGGTTGTTTAACTCAGTCCTTTTCATAAAAAGAACTAGACTTTAGATTAGGCAGAAGTCCTGTCAAGTCAGAACTTTGTGTAGCCCTATACACTAGTGTGGAAAGGACACAATAGGCTTCCTCTTCAACCAATTTGAGGTCAAGGCGATTTGCCAATAGGGTGGTTTAGGGAGAATTTTAGTTCAGTACCTTTGTAGAGACTTAATTTTAAGTGAGTTCAAAAAAATTTTAAAATATCAATATAGTCAAAGGGAGAAAAGTCAAAAGAACTTCGCTAGTGAAAAGACTATTTACCCTTTACTTATACCCTTTACTTATTATGTAGAATCATTAGTTGTTAATTTTATTACTACACTTATTAATTTACTAATATTACTTGTAAATTACATTCATTTACTAGACAATCAATAACATTATTTGTTAATTTGCTTACTTGATTTGTTAATTTACTAGCATTAGTTTTAAATTACAAGACCCATCAGTAATTTATAATTGACGCTTGTAAATTACAAGACTTATCAATAATTTATAACTGATGTTAATAAATTAATAAGTAAAATTTATAATTTAACAACTAATGTTGCTGCTTATAATTGAAAAAGTGATATAAATTCTTATATAATTATTGACATGTCAATTCATATTCGTAAATTAACAAGTGGAGTAAAAAAATTAATAACTAATGACTCTACATAACTAGTGAAAGGTATTTTAGTCTTTTCATTGATGAATTTTTTTTAATTTTTTTTCTCTAGATTGAATTGAAATTTTAAAAAAAAATTAGATCCACTTAAAATTAAGTCTCTATAGAGATATTGAGTTGTTTTTTTTTTTTTTGGGTAATAAGAGGTACTGAATTTAAATTCTGCCAGTGGTTTATCGTGATGAACTGGGCTGATACTGTTACCCAACAGTACGCCGAAACAAAAGGGCGACGTGGTGCTCTCAGCTGATGCCAAGGGAGTCCACAGCTATTGAAATGACGTAGAGATGGATCATTTCATGGTAAAGCCAGGAAAACGATCTTATTTCGACGAGCTAGCCTACAAACCCTTTGAAATTGGTGGAATGGGACAGCAAAATGAGCCATTAAAAAACTCATGGGTTAGCCCCTTTTTAAAAAAACACAAAAACAATAAACTAACACTCACATGGCGTCCCCATTTCTCTCGTGTCTCCCGTCCTTACAAGTTTCGTTTAATTACTTTTCCTTTTGGTGTCTAACTCAACGCCGAAGGAAATATTTTTCATGGAAGAAAAGTTTCACGTGAACAAAATTTTCCCCATTTCGATTGACTCCTCCGATCCGTGTAGGCTCCATCTAAGTTTGGTTCTTTATTTAGACTATAAGATACTCTATCATTAACTCTAGCGACTTGCTTTAGTTATGATATGCTGATTATAAATCACTCCTATAATCAGCCCAAGAAGAAGATAATTTTATAAATTTCTTCCAGCCACCATCAGCGTCTGAAGCTGCACGTCGAATAGCACTGGAATCAATCCAGCGTCGTGGTGACTGAAGAACAGCATTCCCACAAGCTGAAGTCAAATTAAAGGACTTTCTGGGATTTTAAGAAGCTTGCACAGAGAAGAGATCAGAGGTATGGAAGAAGGGTGCAGTATCTCCTTGAAGATCATTCTGTTGGCGTTCCTAATGGCAGCAATAGAGAATTCGCAGATTCCAGAAGAATAAATTTTTAACATTGAACCACATGTCCGCCTTGGTGTCCACTGTCCAAGCAACAATTATGAGTAACAAATGGGCAATATCTAATAGCGATTCTGATGCAGATTTACTAGTTCTAGCAAAGTAGCAAATAGCCAAATACTGTTAAACTAACCTTCATTTATATTTCTAGTTACTATGTGCTGATTATATTTTTTAAATCATTCCAGAAAAAATGGTGTATTTTGTGTTTTCCCAGCCCGTTTATTTGGCGGGTTCGCTTGAATGCAATCTGCCAAAATCCTGGCTCACGCAGACCAAATCGTAACCCATTTGTCTAGCTGTATTTCACTGAATGTAAACAGGATATGGCCATGGCCTCTTTTAAACTGGCATTTAAACTGGGTTAACCCAAATTGACTAGGCTAGTTTTGAGAGAATCGACTTTAATTTGAAAACTGAAGCAGGTCAACCTAGTCAAAGCAAAAAAAATATAAAAAAATAAATTTAGGTTAAGTCGTTGAGATTCACAATTTCTCTTTTCTCATCACTAATTCTCTTTTATCTTTTCTTCTCTAATCTTTAATCTCTTTTTTATGGCTCATGCTCAATCTTTGACTTCTTCTCCAACTTCTGCCTCAAGATCTAATGGTCCAGCCTTTGACATCAAGATCAAAATCTTGTGAGTTGTGACATGATAACATGCCTCCAACTCCAGTGTTTTCCTTTGAAATTGCGAGCTTGTACCAACATGCTTCTGCCTCCAACTCCAACGATCCAGGCATCTAGTCTTCAAAGTCGAGATCCCAATCATGATCAAAAAATTAATGTTTTATTTATATATTTGTGCATATAAATATTATTTTTGATTTAATTTTTATGTCATCGATTTGACCATCAGTCTAACTGATTGAACTATAAAAACCACCACCGGTTTGAGTTTTAAAATACTAATCCTGAGTATCACAATCGTACAAATTTTTTTAAAAAATAAAATGCAATCGTACAATTTTTTTTTTTTAAAAAAATGGATTCACGAGTACTGCTGAATTCTTTAAATAAGAGTTGATTTTAAAAAAAAAAAAGTCAATTTTAGAGAAATTGGGTTTAGGAGCCCATTTCTCGGTTCTGGCCATATCCCCAATTTCCAACTTCGTCCGCTTCCCCTTTTCAGCCTTTCATCATTTTGTACAGCACTATTACAATAAACGATTTTAAGCTAGCAATAGGCCTCGCTTCACTCACAACGCAAGCCTTTCCAACACCTTCTCGGCTTCTCTTTTCTTCCGCACCTCCCTCGGCCTACGCACTTGTCTTGGCGGCCGTCCCCAGTCGCCATCACCATTGGTTTACCGCAAGTTTCTCCTCTCTATGCGCTGCTCGTTCTCATTTATTCTCTCCTCTCCATTTTTTATTTCTTCTGTCTGCTCGCTCTCGCTGCTGTTTTTTATCCCCCTCTGATGTGGTGTTATTTTTCCTTTTCAGTCTGTCTACTCGCTCTCTGCTAGTTTCTATTTCTATCTTTCCCTGCGTTTGCTCTCTGTTTCTCAGCTGTTGATTTTGGAAGAAGGTTGGCCCCCAATTTTTTCATAATGTCTGTATTGCTGAGTATTGCAATCAAAAGAATAGAGTGATCCGTTTTTTTCCCTTTCGTTCATCACTGACATGCTTTTTAGTGCTTGAGATATAATATGAATAGTCCTGAAAGTTGAAACATTTGATTGTAACTGAAACTACTTTATTTAACATCTGAAAGTTTGGGTTCGTCTCCAGTCCCTCCGGATGAAACTCCCATACGTCGCGTAGCAGCTTGGTTCCATTGCTGGTTTTCATCCTATATTTTTGTGATTTATTCGCTCTATGAGAAGCTTCTAGCTGCCTTATTCTGGAAAATAGCGAACATTCTGTTGAGTTTAGTTCAGAAGCCACCGCACAGAGTACTCGAAGAAAAATTCATTTCCTTTCTACAGTCATGTAGAACCCATAAACAACTCCTCCAGATTCATGGTCAGATAATTGCCCATGGATTTGAGGAAAATGAGTACGTCACCCCAACGTTCTTCACGGCTTGTGCAGCACTCAAGAAGATGGCCTATGCCCGAAAGGCGTTCGATCAAATTCCTGATCGGAGCACTGCTCTATGGAATGCCATGTTTAGAGGGTATTCACAAAATGATTCTTACTGGGAAGTCATTGTGCTGTTCTTTCAAATGAATAGAGCCGGCGCACTGCCTAGTTGCTTCACCTTTCCCATTGTTCTTAGATCTTGTGGGAAGGTCAATGCAACAACTGAAGGAGAAGAAGTTCACTGTTTTGTAATAAAAGGAGGTTATAAATCAAATCCATTTGTGGCAACCACATTGATTGATATGTATTCAGCTAGGGGGTCAGTTGGAGCTGCTTATAAAGTGTTTGGTGGGATGCTTGATAGGAATGTAGTTGCATGGACTTCTATGATTAATGCATATGTCGGTTGTCATGACATAGTTTCTGCACGACGCCTTTTTGACTTAGCACCAGAGCGTGATATCATCTTGTGGAACACTATGATTTCGGGTTATATAGAATTGGGTGATATGGCAGCAGCAAGACAAGTTTTTGATAATATGCCCAACCGGGATATTATGTCATGGAACACAATATTGAGTGGTTATGCGACTAATGGGGATGTTGAATCCTGTGAGAAGTTGTTCAAAGATATGCCTCAAAGAAATGTCTTTTCTTGGAATGGAATGATTGGAGGTTATGCTCGCAATGGACGTTTTTCTGAAGTATTGGATTCTTTTAAACAGATGCTTATTGAAGCTGATGTGCTTCCTAATGATGCAACACTTGTTACGGTGCTGTCTGCATGTTCAAGATTAGGAGCTCTTGATATGGGTAAGTGGGTGCATATGTATGCAGATGGTATTGGTCTAACAAGAAACCAGTTTGTTGGAAATGCTTTGATTGACATGTATGCAAAATGTGGGAATATAGAAAGTGCAATTGATGTGTTCAACACTCTGGATAGAAAAGATATAATTACATGGAACACCATCATCAATGGCCTAGCCATACACGGGCATGCTGTTGATGCCTTGAGTTTGTTTGATCGGATGAAGAATGCAGGAGAAAAACCAGATGGGGTTACTTTTGTTGGAATTTTGGCTGCCTGTACACATATGGGTTTAGTCCAAGATGGGTTTTCATACTTCCAATCAATGGTGGATTGTTATTCACTTGTCCCTCAAATTGAGCATTATGGATGTATGGTTGATTTACTAGGAAGAGCTGGTCTTTTAGACCAGGCTATAGATTTTGTGAGGAAGATGCCAATGAAACCAGATTCAGTTATATGGGCTTCCCTACTGGGGGCATGCAGAATATACAAGAATGTTGATTTAGCTGAATTGGCTCTTCAACAGCTCATTGATCTTGAACCAAACAACCCTGCAAACTTTGTTGTGCTTTCCAACATATATAAGGATCTTGGAAGATGGCAAGATGTTGCACGATTGAAGGTTGCAATAAGAGATACTGGGTTCAAGAAACAACCGGGATGTAGTGTGATAGAGGTCAATGATAATGTGGTGGAATTTTATTCCTTAGATGAGAGACACCCTGATACAGAGGATATATATAGGACATTGAGAGGATTGACAATGCTGTTAAGATCATATGGATATGTTCCAAATCTAGCAGAGATTGGGCGTGGAACTTGAACGATGGAAGGAGTATCACATGATTGATAGATACTTTTATCACCTGCGAAATTATGGACGAAATTATCTCAAAAAGCAATTTTTTCAAGGTATGGGGTTTTCTTTAGTAATGGCTATTGGTTTATTTATAATCTATATATGCTCACATATCCTTTTCCTTTAATATGTTCCAGGCTCAGCAAGCAAAAGAAGAGGAAGAAAATGAACAGTTGGTGGAAGATTTAGATCAGAAATTCACTGATTTAATTCAGTTTAAAGCATTATTATCTCTGACGGTGCGGTACCCAGGAAGGTGAATTCCTTGGAGGCTCTGGTGAACAAGAGTATTACAATTGAACCTAGCAACAAATAGTTTATCTGGTACTCAGAAGATTTTTGTAGGCCCCGAGAGTTTCTTCTTGTAGCAATATCCTATTTGTTCTTTATGGCAGGACAAACCTGATGCTTATGACGAACTTGTCAAAGAATTGGTATTGTAAATGAGAGCTCGCCCCTCAGACAGGACAAAGACTCCTGGAGAGATTGCTCAAGAGGAAAGAGAACGCTTAGAGCGATTAGAGGTATTTATAAATTCCTTATGCTTGGCAAAGCTGGCTTTTAGAAATGGATGACTGTAACATTTGCCAGTTTACTCTTCAAGTGATGAAGATGATGAAAATTCAGAAAATCCGCCCAAAAAAAAAAAAAAAAAAAACAACGAACCAAAGTTGCTCTCTGGGGATGAACTTGGTGGTTCCTTTTCTGTTAGTGAATAAACTATGAGCAAAAGGGGCTGGATTGATGAGATTCTTGAAAGAAAAAAATGCACAAGATTCTGCTGGTGAGAATGGTGAAGCTTCTGATGATTCTGAAAGTTCTGATGAGGATCCTGATGAATATGAAATCAGTCATTTTTTGAAGGATTGGGAACAAAGTGATTATGACAAAGAATGTCAAGCCAAATTTAGAGGATGAAGGGGAAGAAGATAGTGGTGAGGAAGAAGAGCGAGAGAAAAAAGCAGGACAGCATGACTGGGGCAACGCTGTGAAGAAGCCGAATGCTACAGTTCTTATAAATGCAAAGAAAAAAGATAATGTTGAACATGTTAAAAAGGATAGGGATTACTCAGATGCCAAGAAGATGGATTTCGGGGCTAAAAAATCTTCAGCAAAGTCAGACATTCCTTTTATAATTGAAGCTCCTAAGACCTTTGAAGAATTACGTTCATTGCTTGATAACTGCTCAAATTCTGACATTATCATGGTTGTTAACCGAATTCGAGCAACCAATGCAATCAAACTTGCTATAGAGAACCGCAAAAAGATGCAAGTATGTATCTATGTCCTTTTCCATTAAAATCATATTATTTGCATGCTTGTATAAAATTTCTAGTTTTGTCTGATTACTATCAGTTAAAGTGGAAACTCTTAGAAAATTTCCTCTTCGTAGTCTCTCTTTTTTGAACGTCAATGTTGTGTGCACAATGAATTAGAAAGTCAAGTAGCAATGCCTAAAATCTCTTTAACTCTTAACCATGCAGCTTTTAATGGTTTCGTGCTTCATCACTTGAATAACATTTTATAAATAGGGTTGAGTTATAAAAATATTCATGAAGTTTTTCTCCAAGAACTTCTAATATTCTTAAGTTAACAATGGTGCATGAGTATTAATTAATTTTATAAATAGTTAATATATAATTTAAATCATAAACCATTGATTTATGAGCAATTTGAATTCTAAACTTTTAAAAGATATATTTTAAATTATAAATAATTAAAGTTTGAACAATTTTATCTCTATTGTCAAACTTAAGCTAGCGTCTGTCAAAATGGAGCATAATGTGCGATTTTCATCTAATTTTATTCTCCCTCCCCCTCCTGTCCTCATTTGAGGAAAATCATAAATTAGGAATCATTTTGACCAACATTACTTTAAATTTAATGATAGGAAAAAAATTATCTCAATTTTAATTATTTAAAATTTAAAATGTACTTTTTAATAGTTCAAGGTTCGAGGTTCAAATTATCTTTAAACATATAGTTTAAGGTTCAAATTGAATATTAATTTTTTTTATAGAAAAGATTAATATTTTTTAATTTGTTAAGTTTTATTTTAAAATTTAATGATCAATGTTAGGCTATTTGAATGAATTGGAAAAAGGTTGGTTTTTTTTTTTAATTTGGTGTAAAGTTAATGGGGATCGTGCAGAATCATATATCCAACGTTGGTCATGTTGAAAATGACGTATCTGGCGCTGGATTGGCTGAAAATGCGGAGCTTATCTCTGACCCTTTTATCCTGGGCCAATTGATGAGGTATCCCTGGCGAAGGCTCTGTTTGTGGCTCCTGCCCCTTTTCGACTCTTTGACTCAAAACCCTCCTAACGGCCCTAAACTCATCCCTTAGAAGCATGACCCCAACCCATCCTAGGGTTCAAAATGGTCCTAATAGACTTCCAGGAAGAGATAATGTATAATTAAGATAACAAGAGAATCATATTTATTACAATAGTATATTTTTTATATGATTACTTGACCAAGTCAAATTCAAGCACTGTCAAATCCAATTAAGAGCAGCTCTTCCAAAAGTGTTAATTTTTTAAATTTACATAAACTCAAACTCAAAACTTCATATTTAAGCAGTCATAACTCTTTTTACTACAATAAAAGCTTGTTGGTCTAGGCTAAAAAATAATTATTTTTTGTTACATTTTATTTTTCTGATCCTATTTATAAATTACTTTTAATATGTTTTACCGAAATTAAAGAAAACATTAAAACTCATTAACTCTGTTTAAAAATTTAATAATTTCTCAACTTTATCCCATTTAAATATACATACTTTAATAATTTATTTTCTCTCTCCAATATTTTTGGAGAGCAATTGAAGAAATTTATAACAAAAATTTGATGAGGTAACCTATAAATAAGATCTGAAAAAAAAATCTTATCTTTCTCTATCATGTAAATAGGACTAAAGGAAGTAAGTTATGTAATAATTTAATTTCTAGCAGAAGACAAATTAAACTTGAACATAAATGCTTTGAAACATAAAGAATATTATTTTATTCTGTTTAGATTGATAATGTCATGCACTATACACACACAATGGGGAGAATCAATTACGTACAATAATAATTTTCTTTGAAAATGATCCTACCGGGTCACACATACCCCCCAAGTTACGGCACACGGGACGTTAATTATATATGGTTGAAACCCAACAAACATTGGCCCTTCGTGACGGTTTAATCATTTCATTAATGCTCATGCTCTTCATTACCGGGTTCCTATATTATCATAGAGGTCGAGTGAAATGTCGGAAGCTGCCGCTATCGGTTCATCGACCCTCGAACAGAAAACACATAAACCTCCCTCACACTCTGCACGTAGGACTCATAACACTATCCATGATATCAACTATTTGAAAAAAAAATGGATTTAATATTCATGGATTATATAATATACTCACACGCTCTTACAGAGACTCTGATCTACAGCTTGGGAGGAGGCTAAGCACAATATTGACAATTACGACTACGTGATGGCAAGGGGCTCCTTGTAGCTTGAACAAAAGCCATAAGCAATTGCAATGGTATGAACGACGATGGCGAAGCAACCTCGGATTTCTCAAAACTGACTTCTTCTCATCATCTTCATAGATTGTTTCCAAGGTTCTTTGGACGTTAATCCTAGAAACCTTCACACTCCGATGTGGCGAAAAGCCGAGAGTCGCGACAGCGATGAACTTTGTTTGTTTACTTTCACTGTTGAGCTTTCTGAAGCCATAACTAGGGTTTTCAGATATATATGTTTGTTTGTTTTGGGGACAACAGGGTTTCGGCTATGGTTGTTTACAATGGCTATTAGAGCTTTAGAGGAGCAATGAGCTCGTTCTGCCTGTGTGTGGTATTTATACAGCCAATTGGACTTTGTGCACCAACCAACGTGCCCCTTTGATTCCAATTAATTGCATTAATGCCTTCACACACCTGCATTTATGTAATTTTTTTTTCCGTGTGGGCCCTTAGTTCTTCCTTGGACTTTTGTTTCTAAAATCACTTTATATATTTTTTTTAAAAAATTTGATCTTATTAAAAAAAAAAGAAAAATATGCTTAGAATTAATTTCTTTCCACAAAAAATGATAATGTAGATTCCTTATAGCCTCTCGTGTCCTTTGTAACAATGTGCTTCCAATATTTTCAAGTGTCTTAAAAAAATATTGTTACATTCTTAAATTTGTTAAAAGAAAATTCAGAAATTTCAATTTTATCTTCATAGAATGACAATTAAAAAATCTCACCAAAAATTAATGTCAACTTAAAATTTCGTCATAATTTAGGTCTTAACT